>NW_003298877.1:15225-36522 GCF_000151645.1 Tuber melanosporum | reverse complement strand
TGTCGGGGTACGGATCGAGGCAAGAACTTTGAAATCCTCAGGATAGACTACTGTCCTGATTGTGACAATGTTTGGGTTGATGTACAGTATGAATCTGGTATTCGTGACTACTGTGATCTGCATTTCTTTGAGTTTAAATGTTTTCTTAGGATTTCTTGTTCATGGTGTGACACTTATGATGAAGAACTGATAGCGGAAACTGAAGCCTTTAGTTTCTCAGACTCTGCTTTTGATGCTTATTAGATTTTGTTTGTTTAAACAGTTGTTTTGTTTTGGGGAATGTAACTGGTATGGGTACTCAGTTATTAGTTTTGTTATAGGTTTTGTTTTAAGTATATCCTTGATACTTGGTTTAGTTTAAGTATCATTTGATACTTAGTTTGTTTTATACTTTGTTTTAAGTATCACTTTGATACTTAGTTTGTTTTATATTTTGTTTTAAGTATCACTTTGATACTTGGTTTGTTTTAAGTATCGTTTAATACTTGGTTTTGTTTTATGTATTGTTTTAAGTATCATTTTGATACTTAGTTTGTTTTACTAAAGAGTATCGCTTGATATATTTGATTAGCTTCGTTCATGCTAGACATGAACAAGATTTATATATATAAAGACCGTCTGATTCTACGATGGAAAAGGCAGACTTTGACAGACAGCATTTCAATATACTTGGTTGAACGGTTACTTCTTTATTCCTCAGTACACCCTCGAAGCCTCCTTTAGTTCTCAGCTCTCACCTCCTCTCTGAAAGAGCAGGCCACCTGCCAACTATCATATCTATTACCGATAACGTAATTAGCCTCTTGTGAACACGTTACAGTGATTGATGAAGGGCGTTTTACATACTTTAAAGTAAGAATAACCTTACGTCTCAAGTGCTCCTTGAATTATACTTCTGGAAACAGCCAATCCTGCATCTTATCTTAATTTTCACTACTACAGTCTATAGCCCTCTCTACCACATCTGAGATTATATATCAAATGGCAACCACCATACTGTGGGAGGAGGGGTGACAGAACAGAGTAATGACATGGCATCAGCAAAAGAAATTACCTGTGTCAGGTGCATTCAATGCATCAGAAACAAACGATGCAAAGGATATTAACTATGAACCTAGAGATACATGACGATTGTAACTGGCATTAGGACACACTGTATTATCAACAGAGGTATCACGATATAACCTGAGGTAACACCTTGTCCACTGAAATTTACCTGATAGAGTACTATATTCTCTTGACGTAATCTGATACAGCATGACATTCTATAAAATCTCCCTGATGTAGTACCATATTCTCTGGATATGACCTGACCCAAGGTTACATCCTGCTAATTCCATTAGATCCAGTACTACTAGCACATCCTACAGAATCATGCATTCCTACTATCGGCCACATTCACATTTCACATAACAGAACCATAATACCAGTGTAATTTACAGCAGAGAATCGAGTGAAATTCATTAGACTACTAATATACATTGGCAGAACCTTGCCAGAATCTCTCCTGTAAAAGATCACTTTCATAACAAGCTGTAGCTCCACCAATATTGACGCTGTGTAGATGGCCTTTACTCTGTTGGAAAGCTGGCATCAAGTACAGCAATGCAGCAAAGTATAGAATGCTGTGGGTGAAGGGTGCCTGAGGAATCTGGTATCAAATTCAGTACATAGAAGAACCTCGCCAGAACCTCGCCAGAACCTCACCAGGAAAGACCACTTTCATAACAGGCTGTGACTCCACCAATATTAACACTGGGTAGATGTCCTTTATACTGTTAGAAGGCTAGCGTCGGCTAGGTCTATGCTGCAAAGTATCGGATGCAGCGGCCGAAGGGCGCCCAAGGAATCTGACATCAAAGTCAGTACATAGCAGAACCTTACCAGACCCTCGCCAGGAAAAACCACTTTCATAACAGGCTATAGCTCTACCATTATTGATGCTAGGTAGACGTCTATTATGCCGTTAGAAAGCTAGAGTCGGGTAGAGCTATGGTGCAACATACTGGATACTGCAGCCTAAAGGTGCCTGAGGAATCTAGCATCAAAGTCAGTATATAGCGGAACCTTGCTAGAATCTCGCCTGGGTAAACACTTCCAAAACTGGCAGTAACTAGAAATAGAGTGTACCTTATAGAATTCTTGGAGAGATCACAGATACTGGTAAGTATGTAACTTGAAAGCAGGGATGTGTTATTGGTAGAGTCCATGAGAGTGGGGTGGTTGTGAAAAGAATATAGAGACTCGTTGTGAGAATGCCTGGACACTACAACAAAGTTCTGCAACTCCCACTAGATCATAGCTATTACTCAGATTTACAGTGCAGTATATGGCTATTTCTGCT
The DNA here is from genome assembly GCF_000151645.1 of Tuber melanosporum. Classification (NCBI taxonomy): domain Eukaryota; kingdom Fungi; phylum Ascomycota; class Pezizomycetes; order Pezizales; family Tuberaceae; genus Tuber; species Tuber melanosporum. The sequence continues at coordinate 34,178 of NW_003298877.1, read as the reverse complement.
TAATCAATTATAAGTTACTGAATATAGAATATTCCTTAGCCGGCAAATAAAATAAGAGGATTGTGGCTTGCTAGGATTAAAGGCTGGCTGAGTCTTCCACATATCAAATATGATACACTAGGGACCCATCTGGATCCCGTGGATTAAGCCAGATTTCACAGAATGCTGAAATGATATTATAGAGGTCAGGACACTATCCAAATGCAGTTGGGCATTGGCACATTCTTCCAGATGCAGCCAGGTATTTGCACATACTTTCAGATCCAGTTGGATATTGCCACATCCCTCCAGATGCACTGGATGCATCTGGGTGTCAGTCTACACCTCTGGGCGCAACCAGGTCTCCCTACATCCCACAGGACATACTAGACATAGCCTGGTATCAGTACGCAACTCAGGACACATATGATATAAAGGATACAATAGGAAGAACCTCTTGCATCAGGAGGCAGTGTACATGCACCTGACGCAGGATTAATTTTACTAGTAGGCTTTTTCCTTCACTCCTGAATTGTTGATCGTGGAATCCCAATAGTTTGCTTAATTTTATACTTCAATTATCCAGAAGAGTAGAACTCTACTACAGACAGGTGTAGTTGTTTATTAACCAGTTGGGCTTGTTTTGGTTAATGTTGTAGGATGTTCCATCATGGTAGTTGTGTTGTATGATACGTCATATCAGGTCGGGAGGGGTCAATCAATTTTGTTACGAAGCTCATACATATCTTTTATTTACTTTATAGTTTTAAATAGAATAAATTGTATTTATTGATAGACTTATATTGTATTCAGGAAGTAACCTATAGTTTTGTATTAATCGAAAGTTAAAACCTTTAGATACTGAGAAGATTAATCTGTAAAATTGATATCAACTGAGAAATGTTTCTCTAATATTATTCCATACACTTAAACAACTTCAAGATACAAATCAACAAAAATCAAATATCTAATACAAATCCATCATCCATAAAATCTTCTAATTGTAGAGATTGATTTTCATATTTCTCTTCAATATCTTCATTATTACTGGTAGTATTTTCATCAAATAGAATACTACTCTTGTCATCTGTTAATCCTACATGAAATTGCTCAGGAGCACCACCTTCCTTTACCTCTTATTGTACATTGTCTAAAATCTATTGTTTTGCTCCTAATGGTGGTTCAAAAACTGAGATATAATTTCCTCCTCTTTTAACATACTCTATGACTATATGCCTTAGAAAAATATATCCTGCTCGGTGGTTGTCTTCAAATCTAAACTCTGTTGGATGCCCACTATCAGTAAGGAGTCTTTGACACATAAACTGAGTCTCTTGTGTCAAATATTCATTGAGTGAATAGGCTGCAACCTGTTCTTCAAGATGTGAAAGTACTAGAGAATCTGGGACTGCTCCATAATTACAAACTCAAGTTGGTAGATAATTGTATAATTCAGTTGGCCGGCCAGTTGTAAGGTAGTATTCATGATTTTGTTGCCGCCGTATTCGATGTCTATTATGTACTTGAACAAAGGTTTGTATATGTTGGCGAATCGTATTCATGTATACATATTGTAAACAGATGATCTCGATTTCCCCCCCATCAAAATAGCCACTTTTTTCTAAATCTGTAAAATGATTTCGCCAAGTATCTGTCTGAGCATTGGCTAACAAATTCTACCAGGATTTGATCCGCTGATTCTTTATTGATGTTCCATATGAACAGGCTTTAGCTAGTGGAAGCTCAGAGTTTTAGGCTTGTCATAGTGCAAGTTGTGAATTACACAATAGTGTTGTTTCACCTCCTTTATCGGAGCAAATAAGTTTTAGCAACATATTAATCAACTTAACAGTTTCCAGAAACAGTTTATTGACTAAAATAGCAGTAGGTTTGAATGTCCAATATAGTACCAGACAATGTATCTAGAATATGCATCAATTGATGCATATATTTGAAAGCCAAATTGAGAGAGCTTGTCATGGCCATCAATCGACCACACGCAGTTAGGTCCTTTGATGATAAACTGGCCATGTTTTCACATCTTGTCCAGTATTCTTGCTTTAACACCCTCAGGATTCAAACACGTTACAGCCTCTCATAATGCCCGTCTGAAGTATATATTAGAATCTGTAATTATGCAAATAAAGTATTTCAATATTCTTTAGTTAAGAAAAACTTACTTTGAAGTAAGTATTCCTTCCATTCTAATATTAGCAATAGTATATGCCCCAGTACCCCATTGTAAAGAATGTCCTAACTACAAGGCAGTAGTAATTACATCATCTGCAATACTGGCTATCTCATTCTCCGACAAATTCATTCTATTGTGTAGTAATATTCGTACAGAGGGATGTAATCGTAGATTTCGAAGTTGTAGGAAGGATAAATTATAGCCGTGTTTTCGAAGTGCATGTTGCATTGAGGTAGAGGAAAAGTTTTGTAACCAAAGTTCACCTATTTTGTTGACTAGAAATCTATCGTCAAAGAGTCATTGTTGTTTAGTATAACTCCATTTCTTTAACTTTGTTCAATACATTTTGATTCTGTTAAGATTAATATTTTATTATAAGGAATTAAGTTTAAGATCAAGAACTGACTTACCCAAGCTTAAAATTGAAATTCTGAACTAGAATATCACGTGTCTGCTCTAGTGTACGATCCTCGATAATATATCGCTGGTAGATAAGCACCTTGTATATATTCCAGTCATATAATATAGGCATTGAAGAGAGTATAAAGAAGTTAAGAACTATTTGTTAATATTTAAAAAATTAGATGTAGGAGGTGGGTTCAGAAGGTGTGTCAGGTTAAAGGAACAAGTACAAAATACAAAATATGAGTAATATTTAAATACGTAATAAATTCTTATTTAGTAGTGCCAAGAATGCCAAGCCTTTAATTTATCTTAGCCATAACTGTTTTATAAAAGTTATTAATTTAAATATAATAGCGGTTACCCTCTTATTGTCGCTCATAGTTAGGTGTAATGCAGGCAGTAAGGCAGGCAGTTTTTTTTTTCTTTTTTGAGTGATTTTTTATGGCTACATACAATCTAGGCTCAAGAAGAAAAAAAATAGGCTGCATCACACTTACTTCTGCCGACAATGAGCAAAAATATGTGAGTAACCAGCCATTATATAAAAATAAAAATAGGAGTAAAATAAAACAATATCTAGAAGAAGAAAAAAAAAAAAAAAAAACCTTGAGTAATAAAAAAAGGAACAAAACAAAATAAGAGTTTTAATATTTTTTAGCCTAATACCAAGCTGGCATTTCTTCTAACGGAAACAGTATAAACTCATTTTACTCCTGTACAAAGTCAAAAACAACATGGTAAGTAAAGTAAATAAGACTAAATCTGTGCCCACTCCATGTACCCACATAATGTGGAATAAGATGTGATCTCAGAAATAAGATCTCTCCTATTTATTTATATACAGAGAATATGTAGTTAATTATAAATAAGAAGAAAAAGGAATTAGGAATGTACTAGGATTAACCAGAATTGAGATTCCCAACTGTGGAAGACAAATGTTTCCCCCACTAAAATTACTAAAAGGAACTATGGCACAGAATCCCTTGCAAACATCTTTTAAATCCAGATGGATATCGGTTGATGCATCAAGAACAAAAGATCGTGAAGTCCAAATACTAAGATAATCATTCAACTCTCTGTTTGCATCATTTTTAGGAAATCTCCAGTAGACCTGCTGATATATCTCATAGTTTTTGTAATGATCCCTGTTTGGATAATTAATTCTTGGCGATAGGGAACGATACTTCTCTTCTTCTTTTTATTTCCTTAGTCTTACGATAGCACTAGGTCTCTGCCTACATTACCGATAGTACAAGACCTTTGTCTTCTAAGGGGAACACCTATCGTAAGCTTTCTCTAACTCTTCTTCATGAAGAGCTTTTCTTGGCGTAACTATAACATTGCAATAAAGATAAAGATTGTAAAGTTGCTTTATATTCGTTAAAGTAATAAGTAGGAAAAGTACAGAGAATTGAATCTAATTTTATTTAAACTCGTATGTAACGATCCTTCCTCGGATAGTTAGTTCTTGGCAACAGGGATTGATACTTCTCTTCTTCTTCTCCTTCTTTCTTCGTCTTACGATAGCACTAGGTCTCAGTCTACGTTACCGATAGTACAAGACCTTTATCTTCTATTGGAAATGCCTATCGTAGGTTTTCTCTAACTCCTCTGCATGAAGGGCTTTCTTTGGTGTAATGATATCATTGCAATAAAGATAAAGATCGTAAAAGTATTTTAGATTCGTTATAGTAATAAGTAGGAAAAGTACTTAGAAGTTAATCTAATTTTATTTAAACTTGTACCGCCAACACTGGCATACGACGAGCCCCCACCGGCACAAGGATACCGCTAACCAGTATACCAATAATCCCAAGCTAACTAAGTCTACGGCCCCGCACCTACCATCCCTGAGTCATACCCGCACGAGAACTAATTACAAGACCATCAAACAACCCAGTGCCCGCTACGGTCCAAGTCCGTAGCCCCTCTGGTATGAAGCCAACCAGCACTAAGCGTGGCCAAAGCTGAGCAAAAGACCGACCTGACCAGGTTCCTCGTCTAACAATCATAAAATCACTAGCACCCGGTCTAAATACCATCCTGCAAAACCTCCACCACAGTAGAAAACCAAACAAAACACACAAACTAAACCTACAGGCGACACAATGGCAGGGAGGAGGCAACCAACATGTCCACCTCTCGCACCCGCATGCCAGGCTGTAGATCCTATGAACCCATTTTGCCGGTTACCTCGAAGAGCATACCGGTGAGGAGGACCTGTACCCACTGCCTGTCCCCCAAACAAAACATAAAAAACATAAAAAATACATAGAGGTAGTAACAAACCAAAACAGTCAGTGGGGCCTATCTCCTACCCATGATGCCATGCCTTCTCCTGCCAGACCTATAGCCAAACCAAAGAAACCAAACAAACCCCAGAAAAGCCCAGCGCACAAGTGTAACGATCCCTCTCTAGATAGTTAGTTCTTGGCGACGGGGAACGATACTTGTCTTTTTGTCTTCTTCTTTCTTTGTCTTATGATAGCTCTTGGCCTCTGCCTACGTTACCGATAGTACAAGAACTTTGTCTTCTATCGGGAACGCCTATCGTAAGCTTTCTCTAACTCGTCTTTGTGAAGGACTTTTCTTGGCATAACAATAACAGTGCAATAAAGATAAAGATTGTAGAGATGTTTTATATTCGTTAAAGTAATAAGTAGGAAAAGTACTTAGAACAAAGCGTGAAGAACCAATCTTCCTCGGCCACCTCGGCCTCCTTATATAGTATTCTTCCCGCTTGTAGTCATGTGACCTAAAGTGGTCACATGTGCGAAACCAAATCATAACAAACTAGTCATGTGACCAAAGTGATCACATGTTCAAAACCAATGACCTCATAGCGAGGTCATGTACAAAAACTCATAAATTAATCATAACGCAATAAACAAGTCATATGACTCAACTGAGTCATATGCGCGAAACCCGTGACCTCATAATGAGGTCATGTGCGAAACATAAATCATATGCACAAGGCTTACCCGCAAGGCACTCTCGCAAGTCATACTCGCTAAGCGCATGTCCCATGACTCATACTTGAGCCATGTGCGAAAGCATCACAAATCCCACACATAACAAATCATATAACCCAAATGAGTTATATGTGCAAATCAACAACATACCTGTGACTCATAACCATGTGTCACGTGAAAACCTTTTTCATGCCAAGCCACGTTCGTGACAACAAGACCCAAACAAGTCCAACCAGTTAGTCACAATCCACTATCCGCACAGGTGGCCATCAGCCAGCCGGTCCATCGGGGATCTTTGCAGCACTCAGCAGCTTCACCCAACAGCCCAAGCTGGACTGGAAACACTTAATTAGACCTCACCTAACCTGACGCAAGCCCAATCAGTGCTCGCAGGTGCCTCTCCTCCCCCAATCAGCCCCCCTCAAGCCCCACACGCCAGACTCTACAGAGCCCATCCAGCCCCCCCAGCCCCTCAGACAGATCAACCATCTGATAGCCATAGGACAGCATATACCTAGCACTATGGGGCAGTGACTGGTCTCGGCTACATGAACAGAGCCCCAACCCTCAACACCGAACAGCCGAGAGGGGTCCACCAGCCACAGCCAGGAGCCATAAAGGAGACAGCCCTAACACCTGAACGCATCAGCACCAGCTACACCGTCCAGCCCAGCTGAGCCGAAGTCCAACCGAGTGAGGAAAGAGTGAGCAGAGCCAGCCGAAGTCAGCCCCACAGGTCCGACAAATGCATGGACCGAACGTTGGGCAAGAGGCACTCCCAACTAACGTGACAAGAAGGGAGGGGTAATGTAACGTGTTCGCAAGGTACTAATCATGTTAATGATAATAGGTACAATAGTTGGCAGGTGGCCTGCTCTTCCAGAGAGGAGGCGAGAGCTGAGAACTAAAGGAGGCTTCAAGGGTGTACTGAGGAACAAAGAAGTAACCGTTCAACCAAGTATATTGAAATACTATCTGTCGAAGTCTGTCTCTTCTATCGTAGAAACAGGCGGTCTTTAAATACACAAATCTGTTCATGTCTAGCATGAACGAAACTAATCAAAGGTATCAATTGATACTCTTTGGTAAAACTCCTTAAGTATCAAAACGATACTTTAAAACAAAACATAAAACAAAACCAAGTATCAAATGATACTTAAAACAAACCAAGTATCAACGCGATACTTTAAAACAAACATAAAACAAAACCAAGTATCAAAGCGATACTTTAAAACAAAACATAAAACAAAACCAAGTATCAAATGATACTTAAAACAAACCAAGTATCAACGCGATACTTTAAAACAAAACATAAAACAAAACCAAGTATCAAATGATACTTAAAACAAACCAAGTTTCAAAGCGATACTTTAAAACAAAACATAAAACAAAACCAAGTATCAAAGCAATACTTTAAAATAAAACATAAAACAAAACCAAGTATCAAAGCGATACTTTAAAACAAAACATAAAACAAAACCAATAACCGAGTACCCGTACCGGTTACAGGTAAGGGAAACAGAAGTAGTCAAACAGAAGGTAGGCCCGACTTGCAATGGATGAAGCCGCCAACTACAAACTACAACTGAACTAACCCAACACAAAGACAACACGGGTGTCTGGCAGCCAATCGTCCCACACTACCCCAGGTAGTCATAGATAACTACACTAGGGGGGCAGAGTCTTTCAGGGTCAAAGCCATCCCCACCAAGGCAAAGAGGAGACACCGGACTGAACTACCATAAATGCCATATCGACAAATCTTCCAAGGGAACGGTGATAAACAACATCGCAGGATTTCCGACCGTAGAAACGTGCAGTAATGAGGAGGGGGAGGGCTGGCCAGGCCCCCTCCCCAGTGGATTGATGCGGCCGGTACCATGCATTGATACTTGGGAAGGTTATCAGTCTAACCCAAGGGTGTTTTGTATCGCAAGAACTAAGAACTCCGTTAAAACCCAACAAAAGACATGAGCTGGCCCAAAGAACGACACGGGTGATCCTCCTAAACACACTGTTTAATCCCCCCAATCGAACGCAAAACCTGTAGGTAGACAATTGACAGGAAGCCATAGACATTTTACCGAAAGGGGCTTATAAGCGACTGTGATGAAGTGCTCAAAGTGACAGCATCGTGAGAAGCCATCTGTTAGGCGGAGACAACCCGATAGACTTCAGAGTTGTCTAGGCCGATCGAGATTCGTTTTTATAGACAGAGATTATCTAGGAAGGCTCGGACTTCACTCGTTTCGTTTATGACTACTAAGAGCGAAGTAAAGTAGGGTAAAGTAAAGTAAAATCGTAAGAACAATATTATATTGTTAAGGTCTCTTCTCCGTTGCTTGATGATGTCTAAAGCTTGGGAGGCACTTCGATATTTATATTCCACGTCTGAGTGTTCGCAAGCTACATCTAACTAACATACAACCATGTACCTTTTTCCAATATAACTCGCAACGTCGGGTTTTCTTCCAAGGTGCGAACACCTGGAGACCCTGAAAATCATCACACCCTCTTTGATAATTATAATATAACTTATTTGGAAGTCATGCTGTTTCCAATAGTAATTATCCGATGGTGAGAGTCTTTTTTGACAATTGGCCCAGTTCTCAAGTCGAACTGTGTTGGCTCCAATCGTCTCCCTTGTCGATGAAATGATCAGTTTCATCTGCGGGTTGCATCTGCGAAGATAGTTGTTATTACCGACTTTTTAGGTCGTCTAACTTCAACTCTTCATAACTCCATACCCAACCGATAGATCTTTTCCGGAGGACTTCCTACTTACCTGCAGGAAGCCTTTCCATAGGGTTGGTAGATAATCCCTCGGTTGGTAACCCTTGGTTACCGTGGGTAATAGGATTCTGGCTACTGTCACCAGTTTGGGAGTCACCCCCTCGGTTGCAGTATGTACCGGAACCTAGTTGTAACACTCCTCGAACTCCATTGGGTTCGATGGTAGTATTCTCAGGAGTTCCTGACTCTTCTGGTTATCGTAGGGTGGATGTGAATGTATTGGTCTTTCATTAAGATCCTTTACTATTCATCATCATCTCTTTGCGTGAAAACGTCCCGTTACTTGTGGCCTATGCGAAAGATATCTCGTTCTTGAAGCCTAGTAACCTTCTGGGTAGTTGACGGATTCACTCCGTTATACTTCCCAGACCTAGCCGAAGGTCCCCTCTTATATATCCTGCGAACAGGATCCGGTCGGACGGACGGCGGTGACGTATACAGTATTATTTTAACACCTTCGATTCTGTGGTATAATACTCACAGGACGCAACTTAGATTGATATGTATGATGACGCGCAGGCCCCGTAAGGGGGCCGGAGGGGGGTCTTGGAGACCTGAGATTTTGATTTCGGGAGAGGTTACCCTACCTAGGGTGGTTCCTAGGTATCGGATCTCGGTATTCCTAACACTATCAGGCGACGAAACAAGAAGCAAACAAGTAGTCCGCCATGTATCACCTAACAGACCTCAACACCAAAGCCCCCAGGAACTACTGAGCGAACTCAGATATCTCTCCCAAAATCCAAGGCATCAAGTTCCACCATGGGTGCGAAAGAAACACTTGGGGCGAAGCAACGGCAAGGATGAGGAAAAGTACTTAGAATTCAATCTAATTTTATTTATACTAGTACCGCCAACACCGGCATATGACTAGTCTCCCCCTTGCCCTATAAAACAAAACTATCCAACTAAAATATACTACCACAGACCATTCCTCCTTGCAACCACTCCCCCCAAATATAAATACAAAAAATCACTACATAAATGGGCTCACAGGCACTCGCAGCAACTAGTACCGCCCCGGATTAATGTGTCTTCCCAGATGGTTCCCAGCCACCGTCTCATACCCTCACCCCTATCCGCCCCCAACACAATTTGTCCCACGTATTCTACAAAGGAAATATACAGTCTATCCCAACACCCCTCCGTCCTCTTATAATGTAATCCCAGGTCCACTTACCCCTCGGCCAGAATCACCCCACAAAATGAACAACAATCCTCTTTCAACAATTCCTTTGCCTTGGCCCACGGCAAAACCAGCGACGTCCGAGTCGCGTGGTCCCGCTCGTCCCATTGCTGGTGCCGAGAATGCCAAAACCAATCGAGACACCTTCATAGACAGCAGGGCTTTTTCTCGAAGTGTTCGGCGAAGGTGACTGGTTTCTGGGTGGCCGTCACCGAAATCGCAGTCCTACAGCAGGGACAATCGCAGCGTTGTTGATCGGGCAAGAAAAACCACTTCTTCGGCATGGTTACCAATTCCAGTAGAACGCATCCACTACCATCGTGTCTTTTCTCACACTGGGTGCAGGTCCTGGGATCCTCCACCGTTGCCAACTAACCATTTCTTTCCACCATCAGCCTGCCGTCAAAGGGGTTACCTGCCACTACCAACTCCCCATCCACCGTCTCAACATGCCGGGGAATCCCTAGGCCTAACCACTTGTGGCTCACCCACCAGGACTTTCACCGCAACATCGCCGAGTCCTTTTACAAGTCCTCATCAGCAGGTCGTCCCATAGCATAGCGGGGGCACTTATTCCAGTGGTGTCTGTCATCCTTCCCTTCACAGCTGTCATGCTCGACCAAACCGGTCCCGCTGCGAATTCTTAGTAAAATATAGGAGTCCATCTGGGTGACGCCTCGAAGATGTCGGGGTGTCCTGGGTTCGCGAGCATAATACCCGCGTCCCTCCCTGTCGTGCCATGAACCCCACTCTGTTTTTCGCAATTCCCGGGCCAATGCCGCATGCCCGATCCCAAAGCTTACTCCTTCCCAACTCAGCGGCCGCAACGGACGACCTACGCAGGCTTTAGCTTTTTGGTCTACCGTCTCATTTCCGCCGATGCCCATGTGTTCCGGAACCCAGCTGATGTTGACATTGCTAAACTCATTAAGCAATGGTGCCATAACTTCCCACATTTCAGCCGAATCGCCCTCCAAAAACATTCCGTCTATCAGGGTGAGGGCGGGGACGCAGTCCAAAAACACATAGACCGGTCATCTCTGGGCCATCCCTCGGGCATATCGGAGTGCACAGATAACCGCAAACAGCTCGTATTCAACAATGCTCCAAGATGGGGGAACCAAGCACCTGTCGACACAAGTCAGGGCCCCTTTCTCAAATACCGCCCAAGCCACACCAGCCCCTTCTGAGGTCTTGGACCTGTCCATGTATATGACCACATCCGAGGACTTGCAGAGATCTGCATACAACGAACAGTGGCATGCAGCCATCACCGCCTTGCCTTTCCCAATCGTAACCGTGGGGCGGCATGTGAGTTCTTTGTCTGAGGTCTGCCAATGTGCCACCATCCCTTCCTGCTTCCAATCGTGCCGTATCTCACCGAATCACGGGTGTCGATCACAGTACCGGTAGTTAATAAATCAGCTATAACACCTCCTCTGCAAATACCTTCCTTGGATGGTAACAGGCGGTGTTCCAAACTCAGCCAGCAGTATATTGTTTACCAGCCTCATAGGGGTCCAGAAGACCGATCGAAGGCAGTCGTTGATGTGGACCTGAATCTGTTTCACATACGACCCATGGTGGGTTACAAATTCAAGCCCGTAATACACAGTCGGAAGGTAGGCTGTCTGCACCAAACGGTAAGTCTCACATGCCCCAAGCCCTCCAACACTCCCAAACCTCCTCCCCAACTCCAAAATCCTTCTCCTAACACCCAACCCCCTTTCCAGCCAATATTTTACATGAGAAGAAAAGTTAAGAAATACATTAAACCTATACCCAAGAACCCGCAAATCCTCAGAGGGTAAAACCATTTCTCTCAACAACTCCATTCCTCCCCACGCCTTGTCCCCAAACCCAATCCACTGGGTCTTGAGGGCACTAAACCCCATCCCCCTAGCCCTTGCTATGAGATCGCAGTCTGCAAAGATCTCTCCCGCATGGTACTGGGCAGCGTTGCAAGAGTCTGCAGCCACCATGATGACCCCGTCATCAACATATGAGATCACCAATTGTCGGACCCTGGGGGAGTAACGCATTCGCGGCGTGAATATATCCGCTATGTAGGCCCCGAAGAGAAACAGAGAGAGGGGCGAGCCCTGAGGCACCCCTTTGCTGACATAGTAGGTCTTAGAGACGCATCCATTAAAGCTGAAGCGAATTGACCGACAGGAAGTCCATCTTCGCACCCACTGACATAGGTTCGATGGACACCCTCGGGCGACCAGGAAGTCTGACAGGAGGTCAACATCAATGTTATCGAATCCCCCTTCAACGTCCATGGACAAAATCAGCCTTTTATAGCCCTCATTATGTCGTAGAAACTCAAAGACCACTGCCATAGCGTCGTGAACTCCCCTCTTCTGGCGGGAACCAAACTGTGTCTCCCCCAGATCAAGACACTTGGCCAGTCTCAACAGGACCACGCATTCTGCCACCTTTGCAGGTGTCGGGAGGAGGTGTATCATTCTCCATGACTTGACGACATCGTATCTGGGTTTGTCAATTTTCGGTATGAGCACTACCTCTACCCGATGCCAATCCTGAATGTCGTGACTTAACCCATAGTCGACCAAGCGTCTCATGGTTGTTGTATCCCTTCGCTTCCACAATCGTATGAAAGGATACCCAATATCGTCCTCGCCTGGACCCGTGTTCGTAGGGGACCTAGCAAGGGCAATCTCCATTTCCTTAGCACTGTCCATATCAATCATGGAGTCCTTCCAAGGGGCAGGATTGCCAGGGGATAGTTGCTGTGCAACCAGGTCGCTAATATCGGAATGTGTCGTAGTGTAGGACCCATCGGGCCAGGCCATGGAGGGAAGCGTTCCCTTGGCTTCCAATTTTCGTGCTAACCGAAAAATGTCCGGGTCCTGGCTCTCAGATATCTTGGTCCTGATGTGTTTGAACCTGGCCCTCAAGAGGCAAGCCCGGTAAACACTCCTGACCAGCTAGTAGTCCTCCGTCCGCTCCGTCTTGCGTTTGGAGTATCATCGTAGTCGAGCCACATCTAACTTCATCGTTTCCAGCTCCGGTGTCCACCACTCGCACCGACCTCTGCCAATGGAGGCCCGCGGGAGCACGTCCACCACATGCTTTACACCTTCCCATAACTTCTCATCTCCTACCTCTTTAAGGGCATCCAGCTGTTTCCTAACTTTCTCCCAAACTGCTTTCTTCCAAGCCGGCCTCCGACGCATAATGTTGTCAGGAAGGTCCACCTTCAGCTTAAGAGCTTGAGCACTATGCTGACAACCAGCAGCGTCCATGTATCGTTGTCGGACATACGGTGCCCGGTGTAGGCAAAGGTCGATTCTGGAAATATCTCGAAAGGTTGGCACTGTTGGAGGGACCATATTCATATCCCGAGCCGGGGCCATGAACCACTGTTTCAGCCACCGTCCCCCTGTATTGTTATGGTCCACACTGGGGTCCCAGTCTTGATGTCTGGTGTTGAAATCTCCAAACGCAATGTCAGGTTCCCCAAGTTCATCCAACTATTGGAGAAACTGGTCCTTAGCATAGCCAGGTCGGAAGTAAACTCCAGCGAGTACCTTCTTTGCCCCTTTTTCCCAATACCCAATTCGAGCACTGCCTTCCCCATGACCCACTACCTCAAACAGCCCACAGATGTGGGACCGAACAAGCACCTCAACACCTGACCCTTTAACAAAGGAAAACAAATCCCACCCATCAACATCTACTGGTACATGTTATCCCTCTCGATCAACAGGAGGTTCAATAATAAAAAACAAATCAACAAAGGAAAATAAATCAAATGCCAGCATCCGATTCCGACTACTCCTCCCCACGTTTAACGCCAATGTCGTAATAAGCATTAAAAGAGGGCTTCAACTGATCCACTCAGGCTACAAGGGCCAGAGGCATAGGCGGAGCCAGTATCCGGAACCCGGGCAACCCAACTCGTTTCCTCATCACGGAGCTTGGTGGCGGTTCCAGCCTTGGTTTTTAAAATCCCACGTGCCGAAGAGGGGGAAGGCCGTTCCGGTTCCTTACCCTTGGCCTTTTTTGACTTACGGCAGGGAGTCTCCTCTTCCTCATCACTGCTGATTTCGACCAGCCTGGGTGTCGGGGACCTTCTACGGCTGCGGTTTCTTCTCCTCATATTCCTTTCTACCCTCATACCTTGCTGTTCCTGGATTCTGACGGGTTCCTTCATGGGTCTTGTCGGTGTGGCCATTCCCTGTCCAGCAGGCGAGGAAGGTGGAGTCGGGGACAACGATTTGATACTTGGGCATCGCTCGTATCCTGTGAAGTGGTCCATCCGGTCGCACAACCAGCACTGTCTCCTGGTATGTCTACAGGCCTGACCCACCCCTCTGGGACATGCTAGCTGGCTACACAAGTGTTCCCAAGAGAAGTGTTCTCCGAAGCAGAATCGGCACTGAGGGGGGCAGCCACATGTCGCCTCGAAGTGGCCAGTTTCCAGGCACCTACCACATACCTTAAGGGGGCGATGTTCTTCAAAGACTCTGACATTGCGTGCACCTCCTCGCAACCAAATCTTTCCCTCCGCCAGTCTTTCCTTGATGGCCTCATTATTTTCCACCACGAAGCGGATGCCACAGCTTGCAGCATTGGCCTGCCTCATGGCGTGCATGGATCCCATAATGTCAGGCCGGGAAACAGTAACTACACCAGTATTGGATTTCTCCAGATCAGTGCGAAGGCCATCAAAGGCTGCGCTTCCAGTCTATCCTTCCACCCTCCAAATCGATCCTCATCCTGTGTCAGCAAGCGGAATACCAGAAACAAAAATCTTCACCTTTTCCAGATTCCTCTGGAATTCAAACTCCGGGAGTGACAATTCCCTAAGCAAATCAACTCTGGCCTTGTCCAGCCTGTTGCCTAGTTCTGTCACGGAGTATGCCGCCAAAGTCAGGAAGATGCATCCAATTTCCGGCCAGACATGCCCCGCACGAATATAAGGAGCATTTCCCCGAATCTTTCCCTGATTGGAAAAGGTTACATTAATCCGATTTCGGATTGTTTCAATATTGACGCCCTCTGGCAGGGCAACCTTCTTCCGCGTGGAGATGCGCATGGTGATGTGCCTCCCTCTAGCATTTAGGGTTGGCGACGAGCGCAGTGGTGGTGGTACCGAGTTCAGTGGGTCTGGAGGTCCCATTGGTACCCGTCGGTATTCCTGCCGTGTCTGGGCCGTACCTACTTTAACGTTGGCCAGGGCTGCTGGCCCGGACTGAGCCGCCGTAGTAACAGATGTTACAGCCTTTGGAGCCGATTCCTGCTTATCAGCCTTCCCCTGAGTCTTGGCCGGGGTCGCCGCTTCCCTTTCTATACCAGCCTCTCTGGCAGCCTTTCTTCTCCTTCTGGCACCACCACTCAGGCGTTTGCCACAATTTTTTTCGTTCATTCTTTTTATCTTCCCCCTCCTCCTCCTCTTCCTAGTGAACAGACTTGCCTTCACCTCCATGGGCTACTCGCAAGACTACCCCCCCTTCGCTGGAAAAGCTGCTACTGCTGCTGGATTGGTGGGATGAGGCCGCTGATGCGGGTTGAGCAGGACGTACCCGTTCCTGTGGGCCAGCGGGGGGCTTGGGCACGTATGCCATTCATTTTACTACCTCTGTAAAAGAGGCTTTAGCAGTAGGAGCCTTCGTAGAGGCCTCCTTTCTCTCAGGGGTAGGGGATGGTGTAGTCAGTTCTGAAGAAACAACGGAGGCGCTGCGAGGTATAGCAGGCGGGGGGCGGCAATGGGGGGACAACTTTACCTGAAGGGCTTCAATTTCCTCTCTTTCTCTGCCCACAATGTCGGTCAGTGCTTTTACT
Source organism: Tuber melanosporum (assembly GCF_000151645.1). Lineage (NCBI taxonomy): Eukaryota > Fungi > Ascomycota > Pezizomycetes > Pezizales > Tuberaceae > Tuber > Tuber melanosporum. The sequence continues at coordinate 18,838 of NW_003298877.1, read as the reverse complement.
GCCCGTTCCAAAACGTGAACTCGACTCCAGTAGTTTATCCTGTTCCTCGGACCTTCATCATCAAAGGTGGGGCCACTGTTCATCCAAGTTCGTACGTCCTGTACCGTGTCATCTTCAATCGACCCGGATTCCGACGAGAGTAGAGGTTGAGTATTGCCAGACCGGATGACCTCCAGACCTTCCAACATGGACCCGATTATACTACCTGAGCGGGGTCCAGGAGAAGGGGTCCTACCAGTATCCAGCATCTCACAGACACCTGCCATGATCGAGTCCGCCTGGGCCACTACAGTGTCAGCGTCCTCTGGTTGGGTCTCTGGGAGCTGGACTTCCAATGGGGTTGAATCGCCACTGGGAGCTTCTGAGGGATCCCCTAGTTGGCCTCCGGGAGGTGACACCCATCGTCCAATAATAGGCGCGGGTGATGAACCTATAGTTGGTGAAGGGGCGTGTATGCTGTCACCCAAACCAGTCGCTTCCAAGTTGCGTCCATCATCCAGCTCCATAGGGGTGTCCCTGGCCAGTACCTCAGAGGTGGGTAGGACATCCTCAGTCATTAGCAGGGATGGAGAAGGGAGTGTAGCCTCGATTGTTGATGGGAGTGCCACAAGCGGAGGGATGGCCAGGCGCCCCTGGTGAACGCCCAGAGGCAGGCTGGGAAGAGCGGAGACAAACTGTTTTTTCCGTCCTTCATCAACGTTGATAGCCCTCACAAATTGGGGACCAAGAAGAGGAGCAGCAAATCGCTTAGTGGAAGACGCCGACCGTGTCCGGCGGCGTGTTCCAGAGGCAGGAGGGTTGTAATCCTCATCCTCAGGGTTGTCTAGTTTGAACTTCGGGGTTTCATAAAGAGCCCTTTCACCTGAAGACATTCCTGCCAAAAAGGAGGGAGTCGAGGAACCTGTCCCGGTATTGTGGGCCTGGCGGAGGAAGCTGGGCATCTTGCTTTAAACAGCCCTAGCGAGGGGAGGAGTAGCGGACCAAGAGCTGGCCTCAACCGTGGTGGCAGTCGAGTTGTCCTTGGCGGGGGGGACGGAGGATTCAGAGACTATAGCCTGAGAATCTTTGGGAGGGAAAGGTGCGGGGGCTGGAGAATATTCCGAGCCATGGTCCGAATTGAACCAAACGAAGAGTCCTGTAGTAGTGTCCTTGTTCAAGCCACATGTGGCTGAACAGCCTCTCCTGATCAGGAAACCTCTCACCAAAACCTCTACTTCTTTCATCGTGGCAATGGTCACGTCAGCGACCATTTGCCGGACCAAATCATCAAACTGCGGATTCACCACATTCTGACACCCGTAGCAGTGGTGGAACTGTAAAAACTTATAGTTTCCTCTGGGTGCAACATAACACCGTGTAGTTGTAGGGATGAGGCCACGGTCGGCCTCAGTAGCGGGCGCAAGAGACAAGGCCGCAAGGGCTGTCTCAAGCGAGGAGGAGGGGTTGGAGTCGAACCGAACAGGGGACGACATCCTGAAGGGGGGGGAGAATCCATGGAGGAGGAGGCTGTCGAAGACGCCATCCTCACCCAAACTATACTCAGTGATTACCGGGACGAGGCCACGGATATCTCACACTGAAGTATCTTCTAAGCGAGAACAACAACTCCTAACCGACCGCCCAAAACCAAAAACATAAACAAGTAACAGTAGATGAAGTATTTATCGCGAGCGAAATAAGGTAAAGTATTGGTTATGCTTACTTCCGACACGGAGTGCAAGAAGTAGGAAAAGTACTTAGAACAAAGCGTGAAGAACCTATCCTCTTCAGCTACATTGGCCTCCTTATATAGTATTCTTCCCGCCCATAGTCACATGACCCAAAGTGGTCACATGTACAAAACCAAATCATAACAAACTAGTCATGTGACCAAAGTGGTCACATGCTTAAAACCCATGACCTCATAGCAAAGTCATGTGCGAAAACTCATAAACTAATCATAACACAATAAATAAGTCATATGACTCAACTGAGTCATATGCGTGAAATCCATGACCTCATAACAAGGTCATGTGCAAAATGTAAATCATATACATAAGTCATACCTACAATGCACACTCGCAAGGCATACTCGCCAGGGACACTTCCCATGACTCGTAATCCAGTCATATGCGAAACATAATAAATCATAACATAATAAATCATATGACCGAAATGTGTCTTATGCATGAAACACTAACATACCTATGACTCATAATCACGAGTCAAGTGACAACCTTTTCCATGCCAAGTCATGTTTGTAACAGTTATTCAGACTAGTAACCTTGAAAACACCTTGTAATAAGGTGGTTAGAGGCTTAATTGTATGCAGAAACTGGTGTAAGGCATTTGCATGATCTCTACCAACGTTCCAAGTCTCAGTTGGCCCATGAGAGAGCTTAATATCTTTGATTTTAGGGTCATGTTGAGCAGCTGAGAATGCATGAATATGATGACAACGACCAATATTTGGAGGAATAGGATTAGGTGGCCCTCTGGGTCTTGATAAAGCTGGAGCAGTTGTTCGGACAATATTGGCAGTAGTGGTGACTCCTAGTATCGTGGGGGAACAGGTAGACTGGTTCTGAGATGGAGGAGGACCATAGTAAGAAGTAGGCTGAGTGGTGAAACAGGTTGAGTTCTTTTGTAAGGGAACAGAAATGTTGGACTTGTGGCAGACTATATCTTGTTTACAAATTAGATTAGAGCAAAGATAACAGTACAAACCATTAGTGATGCTCTCCTGAAGTACAGACGGGATAATTGGTTTCTCATGATTAGGGGGTCCTATTGTAGCAACTTTCATTGCAAGAATTTCTCTATACTTTTGTATTAGTTTTATTTATTCTTTATTCTTTAATAAATATAAATAAACAGAGATGCTTACCTTCCTTCAGTTCCATCCTGTATAAAACAATTCTTCCCAGAAAGAAGCTTAAGGTTGCTCTCATTTTTCCACTCAAAGTCTTTTATCTTCGCTTCAATAGGTGGCGCTTTTACAGCTTCCTTTGTAATTGCTTTTAGATTGAATCCATCTACAACATACTCCTCCAAGGAATGTAAATTATTCCTTAAATTGCGGCGATATTTGCCTGCTCGGTCAGACTTCATTGGAAAGGGTTTTATCATTGGTCTGTGTATACTTTCCTCACTAATCAATCCTTCTACAATCAGATATTTCTTCCAGGTCTTACTACTAGTGGAAAGATTAAGACCAGCAGAGAGAGAAGATTCTGGTAATTCAGATGGCCAATTTGAATTACTTTCTACTTGCTCATCTACTGACCGTCCTCTTTTCTTTCCCATTACTGTTTCCAATACATGAGTTTACACCTATTTCCCAAAGGTTCACCGGGAAATTAAGTATAACAGAAATGTTGATAAAAGACCTGGAAGAACTCTGATCTCAGAAATAGCAAGAGAAAAGAGAGAAAGCGAAGTAGATAGAAGCAATAGCGCAATGGTGGCCAGAGAGTAAGAGCGAGTAAATTCTGATCAGAATGGACTGGGAGGCAGTAACCTATAGTAAAGAGTTAGAAATAGTCTTGTTTAATAAGTTTAAACTTACTGAAACCTTAATAGCTACTTTCAGCAGGAGTTATTAAAGGAGTCGTTCCAGAATTGTAGACTATTG
>NW_003298877.1:0-15034 GCF_000151645.1 Tuber melanosporum | reverse complement strand
ATGGTTAAAGCGTAACCCTGTGGGTCCCTACTTTCGTCTTAAACTGAAGGGATTTCCTGGTGATAAGGGCTTCCTGAGTGAGTTTGTTTTTGGCAGATTTGTAGTCTGTGATTTTCACTAGGTGGTCCACGGGCAGGAAAGAAAGAAAGAAAAGACAACTGAGTTGTAGGTAAGAAAGTTCAGAGAGAGAGGAAGGCAGCTCAGGATTGAGGAAGGAAGGCAGCTCAGGAGCGATCAAGCCAAGAGATTCTGTGGAAGTGAAACTGAAAGCACTCACCCATACCTGCCTAACCTAACATATTAGTTTTCATGTGACAATGTTCTAAATTCTGACTGTGGTAAGAGTAGGTTATACCCTTATGTTGTTACAGCCTCTGTTTACAAAAGTCCAAAAATCACAAAATGTGGAAATTAAAGATTCAAAACATGGTTATTCAATTGGTCTGAGCACACTGAACACTCTGATCAAAACCCCCATAGCTTTTTCGTCATTTTCCAATTTTTTCTACCAGGGGCTATACAAAATCTTAACGGCACAAACAGTACACTTGCCTTGCAGTACACTGTACTAGTACGTGTACTAGTACAGTGCACCATACTCTCTCGTGTGAGGGAGGATGTAAGGAAGACGGTGACCAAATAATACCCGGGCAATTTCCTTCGTGATATGGAATGGAATGATATTACTACGGGTGGTAATATTACTCGCCATACTCCCTCCTTCCTCCCTCGTGATTCGCTACAAGCACTCGAGCACAATACCGGTATTTACATCCAATACCGGTAGGTCACAAAGTTCCGTTCCGGGACCGACCCCCCTACAGTAATGGTACGAGTACGGCAATAATATCCGCTAATTGGACTTCGCTACCAATACGAGTATTCCCGTTATAATATCAGCCTCACTACCGGTACCGTACCGTACTCGAGTATTGTTTTTTTGTCCTTTCCGTCTTTTTTCCCCTTTTTCTCACCTTCCTCAGCTTCCACGGTGGAACAAACCAAGGAGAGGGTGGATCGAACCTGACAGCTGCTGTAATACTCTACTTGTGCTGTATGTAACACCTTTGGCAAATACCGGTACCCGAGCTTAAGTTACCGGAGGGATTTGAATGGCAGGGGCTCCCTTGATTGCTTGATGCCAATTACCACTCCTCGAGCACCGTACTTGTACTCGAGTACGGTATACAAGTACGAGTACAAGTACACGTGTGTTTCCTACTTGTACCCGAGCACGCAGGTAAGAGGAGGAAGGAAGGTTAGGCTTGAACGTGGATTGTATGTGTTTCCTAGCCAAGGCAAGGTGGAGTACGAGTACAGTACGATACCAGGTTGGATTTAACTACCAGTACTACAAGTACTCATAGCACCTGAGTACCGGTCCTATTGCGCCAAGTGAGAGTTGGAGACGGTGAAGGGATGTTCTCAGAGCGGTGCAGAACATCCCTTTTCCTTCTTTTTCGCCAACTTGGGAACTCAATGTCATGGGATTGCACACCCGCTTTATCCATGGCGTCACTACTGCTCACGAGCAGTCCAAAGCGTTCGAGCTACTAGTACTCGTGCAGTAAGCTTCCAGTACGAGTAGATACAAGAAAACGATACGCCTGCTAGCGTTTGAGATTGAATTTATACCATTTTGTATAATACCGTATAATATTGTCCGGGGACAAAATTAACTAGCTGTCAACGGCCGGAAAATCTTCGGTGATGACAACCACACTCCCCCACCAACCCACTATCATGAAAACCCAAAAGAAAATTAAAAAATATAAATACATAGTAGAAATTAATATTTAGTATACCATCCATCAGCCTTAATAATTGCTTCCACCCTATCCACCATTGATCCTGCCAAAGTATCAAAAACCTTTGGGTCCAGAAGTTCCCAACAATGAGTAATAGCCTCCTCTATAATTTTTTTGATCTCATTGACAGGGACCTTCTGGAGAAACAGCTCAAGATAGTGCTTATGAAGCTAGTCTTTCACCAGAGACCAAACATTTTCAATTGGATTGAGGTCTGGTGAATAGGGAGGAATTTCCATCAGAGAAATTCCATTTCTCCTGAGCTATCTCCTGAAAGGCAAGTGAGTCTTAGCATTGTCAATAATCAAAAATACCTCTTCCTCTCCAACATGCTCCTTGATATCCTCCCATATCCCTGGAAAGTCATATTGATTATAAACATCAATAATTGACTTTCCAGTCACTCCACCTCCAGCAGAAGTAGGATCAGGAAAAACAGGTAAAAAAAGACCATGAGTTTGACCATAGAAACAACCAGTCATCATCTGACTAATCTTTCTCTCTCCTTTCCTAGCAGTAGGTTCAATACAATCCGTATTCCACTTTTCTTTTGGACATCTAAATACCCATTTTCTTCTCTTTAGGTTGGTGGTGGGGTCCAACAGTGGTGAATACTGTCTGGAGGAGGTGTATCAGATGGGATAGGGGGGCTTTGGCCCCCCTCCTCTGTCACATTCCCCTAGAGAGTAACATATTTAAGAGCGATATAACTTTTCTGAAATACAAACAAAATTACAATTTCCATCCATCCAATTTGTATCTGCCCAACTCGCTAAGCGAGGGTCTTCATTAAAGCAACCGATTACAGGCCGACCATGAATAATTCTTTTCTTTTTGCAATATTTATCGGTGCTAGTAAATTCTGCTTGTACACCAAACTAACATTTGAAAACATCCATCCTAGAAAATTCAACATCATCGAACGCAACATATTTGTAGACTTCATGATATAAGGAAAGATTAAAAAATCCCGAAAAGAAAATATGGGAACTCAGAGACCTTGCCCATTCAGTTTTACCAGTCCGTGTTGGACTATACAAAATTAGTGACAATGGTCGCAAACTATTAATACCTTTACACGAATTATCAGAATATAAATTAAGAAACGTATCGCACCATCCGTCCAACTCTTCTGGTAGAACCCAACTTTCCTTTGCATATGGTGACCAATATACGATCGCTTCATCCGGATAATGTCGCTCAGCTACCAACCGAAGATTATTGTAGCTTCCAATGTAAAGTCTCGGAGCCACCGTTTGGACGCTCTCGAGAAACTAGATTCATGTCATCCCGTCAGCCATTTTACCCTGGGACATGTCAAGAAGTACCAGCCCCTGCCAAACCCGTATCCGGGGGGGATAGTTCCGCTCCACAACCTCGCCACAGATCAAGACAAATGAATGTCTCCCCGGGTGTCGTGAACTCAGATTAAGGAGATTGACAAGGTCTTTCTGTATCGACCGCCTGTTTGGGGGCTGGTGAGAGCTCAGTTTATCTTTAGTTGGTTCAGCAAAACATTCAAGCAATGCAGCCTTTCACTGACTGGCAACTCCTCCCCGTTTGACAGCTTTCCTTTCGAAATCCTCCACAATGACTTGCCCATCCTATCTCGCATAGTTGTATGCTTTTTCCGGAGTTCGGTAAACTGCCAATATGTTCAGATGATATACGCGAGACCGGAATTGAATGTTGAAGCATCACATATTTCGGGATTCGAATCTCCCTCCGCCAACTCGATGGTAGAAAGCGTGGTAGTAAAGTCCGCCATCAGCATGTTGCTCCGCTCCAAGGACAAGTTCGAGGTTATTCCATCGCAAAGTGTCCACAATCTCATTAGCTGGGAGGCCGTTACAATGGAGGTACGTAACCATAAGGTATTTAGAACAGATTCTACCAGTAGGGATGGGTCAAGCGCTTGTGGTAATGTCAACTGTCGCCACCACCCCGGTACTCTGTTCAGGTTCCGCGGAGGGGGGCCAATCGATGGACCGGGGTATTTCATCTCTAATATATTCTGTAGTGCTTCCGCCACTTCCTTGATCTCGTTGATTCATGGCTATTGTGTAGGTGTCGGTATCGGCGAAGGATCTCGTTCAAGAATCAGCGAGTCTATTATGGTAGGCGACGGTACAATAGGAGGAGAAGAAGGAACATAAGGAGGAGAGACATTGAGATGCTCGCGTATTATCTGTATCATGTCATCAAATTGTAACATGTTTCGCTACTGATGTTTCTGAGTATTCAATGGGCTGGAATCGACTATTATATTTATAACGGATATTTACATAATCCCACTATCGGGGTTAGGGTCCCACTGTAGTATACTTTAATATTATATACTACAGTGGAACGGGAGTGGGTGTTAACTGTATTAGGGAATTTCTTGGCATTGACATATATTTATTAGGGTCCCATCCCACTTTCCAACTTTTTTTTTTTTTTTTTTATGGTATCACACCACAACATAAATAGAGGTTGAAGGATACAAGTCATCGCCATCCTCTGACTCACACTCTGTCATTATAAGTTGGATGCGTGAGCATCACCCTGACATTTATCAAGCCCTTGAAGCAACACCGGATGAGGTTCTCACGGCTGATAACAGGAGTATGAGGTTTTATTGGCGTCGCTTTACCTATTGTGGCCATTTTCCTTACAGCCGCCGACATTTTTACTATCGCCGCCGGTATTAAATTATCATCGTCATCATGACGTAATGCTTTCACCGCAAGGTGCATGCTGCCATAGTGCACCGCAAGAATGTTGCATGGCACAGTACTATCATTACCAATAAGGCGTTGCCCTCTCCCCAAGACCAGAGTCATGATATCGTCACTGCACCACCTGTTAGCGATAGCAGAAATTTTGTTCTCCCTACATGGCAAGTTATCTGCCCCAGTCATTATCGCATGGGCAATGTCGCTGCCCCGGCAGACGTCATGACAACCGAATACGAGGAGAAAAAGCATCTACGTTATCATCCGATCATTAAGGTCAACACTCTTTCCATTAATTTTCATCTCACATGGCAGCGTCCATTATATTATCGTGTGATTTGTTTTTCGCAGCAGTCTCTGGAATTGCCTTGGTGGTGATTATTCCATCGCCTTCTTGCACCACCTAACAATCCTCCGCCCCCTGCTTCCAACCTGGTAGGCATCAGTCCAATCAATATGAATGGTGCTCGGGCCCTTCTCAAGGGACGGACGGTCCCCTCAATTATACGTAGCAGGAGCAGGAACAGGAATGGATCGGTTTCTTAGCGAAGAATAAACGACATTATCGTCAAATCCTCCATGACACCGGACTGAAATTGTTGAAATGTTCATCTGTCGATACTATTCGTGAGAAGGCATTCCGTTTTACATGTCATCCCAGATGTTACATGGCTTTTGATCAACATACCACCATTCAAGCCGACCCCGTCCATCCTACCCATCAACAAGCGCCTATATGGTGGATCAGTTTCTATCACCCTCAACTCAGTAGCACGGACAGGACACCTGGAGGTGTAGAGATGGAACCTGATAACAATATGATTGAACAAGGGGTGTACGATGGTTTGGATGCACCTAGGGGCGCTCTCGCCAAAATTCATAGATTTCATGGCTTCATTGGTTGGACAGAAATGCCATTTTAGATAGATGAATAGAATTTCTCCTGAGCCATCTCCTGAAAGGCAAGTGAGTCTTAGCATTGTCAATAATCAAAAATACCTCTTCCTCTCCAACATGCTCCTTGATATCCTCCTATATCCCTGGAAAGTCATATTGATTATAAACATCAATAATTGACTTTCCAGTCACTCCACCTCCAGCAGAAGTAGGATCAGGAAAAACAGGTAAAAAAAGACCATGAGTTTGACCATAGAAACAACCCGTCATCATCTGACTAATCTTTCTCTCTCCTTTCCTAGCAGTAGGTTCAACACAATCCTTATTCCACTTTTCTTTTGGACATCTAAATACCTATTTTCTTCTCTTTCCTCCTCCCCTCTCCACAGCTACCTCATCCCCTCATATTGCCTTCCTTCTCCACATCTGCCTTATCCAATTCCTATGGGCTAATGCCCATTCCAATCTCTTTTGAGCTAGATCCTCATCCAAATGAACTCTCTCTTATGCCATCCACTTTTTAAGAAGCTTTTGTACAAGTCTTCTCTTCACAGTCTTAGCAGAAACATTGGGAGCCACTCTCTCAGCAATTTCAGAGTAGCTGGTATGGCGATTTTTGAGAGGTTCCTCTTCCATAGCATCATCCTGCAACTTGGTAGTTTTAGGATGTCTTCCTCTACCTTCATTCTCCTTGTCCTCTTAATCTCTCTTTGCAAATGTGCTTTTAACAGTACTGAGAGGAATGTCAAGGTAGTGGGAAATTTGGTGATTTGTCATCTGAGGCTCACGTAACCTGAGAATTTGTCCCCTTGTAAACTCAGAAAGGTGCTTGGAGGGAATAGGCTGTTTGGCATGACTGCGAAGAATAGGAGGCATAGTTTATTGAAAAAAAAATTTAAGTAAATTGGTTTGGTTTTAGTTGGTGTAGAGCAATTTCTTTAGGAAGTGTTGAGGGAGCAGGGTGATGAGGAGGGGAGCGTGGCCATTGCCGTTGAGAGCTAGTTAATTTTGTCCCCGGACAATACAGTATAAAAACCATATTTTATTATTAATGATGTATTTTATTCAACATCTCAAAATTGGTACAAAATATTTCATCCAAAGTCCAGTAGCACAGCTATTTAGAAAATGGGAAATACTACTTTCAATTTTAAAGTGAAAGGTTACAAATATGAGCTTATTGATATCTAGTCATTTTTCATCAACATTTTTATACTTCAGCCTCTTCAATCCCCAAGCCTGAACACCAACTGATTGGCCCTTGTCATAATTTGATAAAAGGTTGTGCTCTAATATAGAAGATCTGATATAATTAGCTGTAGGTTCTTCTTCTAGGCCAATTTCACACCTAATCTCTTCCCCATCTGTGTCTCTCTCTAAACTGTTAATAATAATATTAGTAATTATTATTAGGTTATGGCTTAGGGTTGAAGATGTAGGATAAAAATATTTAGGGCAATTATGTATTGAATGTATAGTATAAGATTTATTGTCAAAGATATGGTATTTTATCTTAATATACGTATATTTGAAAACCCTAACGGCTGTGATTGAACCTTTTCAATACTATGCTCTTGTTGAGAAAACCTTCTGGATACCATTGGCCGAGAAATATACCATCAAAAAAGTGAAACCTTCGCACAGAACTACATTGGTTTGACCTCACTTAAGAGTAGTATGTTCTTGGTAATTTTTTGGGCCAAGAATCCTAAGAAGATTTCTAGAAAAAATATAAAAAAATATTAGCAGGTCTCAAGTAGTTCTGGCTTTTTTATAAGATTTACAATATTTTTGGATTGTTTGAGAGGTAAAAAGACTGGGGAACTCTGTGCTGGAGTGAATATTTTGTTGATCATTGCAATGTGAAACCTTGCAATGGTATGTTTTTGCCAAGAATGGTATTATAAAGGTACTGTACCCCCCTGTTTTCCATGGTATTTGAAAGGTTTTCTCCATAAAGTACTCGAGTACAGTATCATACTCAAACAGCAGGTCCGCCACAAAGGCCAAACACGGCATACAACAAAAACAAACCCCTTAAAAAAAGAAATCCCCCCACAACACAAACCCAACCAACACTTGACCCCACTATCACATTCCTCGGGTAAACCGCATAAACAAAAAAAAAAGAAAGGAAGGATCTAATTTTCCAGCAGGAGATGAATTTCAGTACCGTCCAGTCTTCAAAGGCAGGATGGCAAAACTTGGCGGATGGGGAAACCGGGATCATTTTCAAGGAAATTATTTGTTACCCTGCTTCGACGAATTGGCTTTTCGTCCACCATCAAGTTCCCCGTGTCCGCCACCCACCTACCCAGTTTCGCCATGGAACGGGGAAGTGCAAGTGGATTCATCAGTCGGATGACAAAAAAAAAAGTATCATACAGAACCGATCCCCGTTTGCCACCGGCGGTTTTTGTCGTCCGTTAGAGAAAGAGAAAGAGGGTTAAGGGTCAGCATGATGCTGGTGAACCCGGGGCGGGGGGGGGGTCAGTTTCTTTTATCGCCAGATTCCTGCTGTGCATACAGTGAAGGGATTTTAAATGCGGGGGGGGTTTGTGCTCGAGACCAGGGATAGGAGGGGCGAAGTACGGCATTGGGACAAGCATAGGAAGTTACTCGTACATAACTTAGTTGTCTGTGAAGAGTAGAATACGGCAAAGTGCCTACAAAAAGTTGTTTGTTCCTCGACAATATTTGGCGTAAAAAATGTTTTTCAAGTTATTTTATCGTATGATATTCTTTTTATTTTTTGTTTGGAGCGGTTCCTTCAATCCCACATCCAAGGTACAAGTACTTGTATGCACAGTCCTCTGCTACCCCTGCTTGTCCCGGGACTTCACCCCTGTCCCTAACTTCGAGTCGTGCAGCGATTCACATCTGCACCCGCATCCCAAAGGTTTCTAGATCGGAGATTAGGCTTGGCACGTAAGCGGAAACTCTCACCCAAGTTGTGCCAAACCTTTTTTGCACCGAACAAGAATCATACGCTATCCATCGGTTACCAGTATCGCGACATAAATTATATCTCTACTCAAATACAGTACTCGTGTGGAAGTGCGCTCACGCTACGCCACGGGCAAGTGCTGGCCGCAGCGTAGGATATCGTGCCGTTATTATGGAGCATGTTCCGATACTCGAGTACGGTACATCGTATACCGGTGAGGGTTTGTGAATCAGTAGGAGGGTAAGGTCCTGTATCTATGGGGTGTTCGCTCCAGCCACGTGAAAAAAAGTATTGAAACGAGGCGGCTTGGCACAACTCACGCGGGGGGGAGGTTCAACAATACAAGACAAAATCTCAACAGTAAGAAATAATGAAATATCAATTGTTATAGTAGTTTAAAAGTATGCTACAATAGTGGAATCACCAGCGGGTAGGGCTCCCATGGGCCTTTCTCAAAGCCACAATTCACCTCGGCATACCATCAATCCATTGATATATTTGACCCCACTGCAACCCCTCCCATACCTCCTGTGCAAGCCGTATAATCTCATCATGACCATGAGGGCATTGAGCAGGATTCTGTATAACCTTCCTGAATCTATCCCTCCACAGACACCAGATGTTCTCAATTGGATTCATATCAGGTGAATGGGCTGGCCAATCCATTCTTTTAATCCCATTGAGAAGTTGAAAACGTCAGGTAAAAGCTGAAGTGTGATAGCTAGTCCCATCTTCAATTGTCTCTGTACTAGAATCCAGGCCTCCCATCTGCTGATAAAGTGACATGATATGTGGTACCATTACCTCATTCACATATTGTATTGAATTAAACCCAAGACGATCTCGGGATGAGGTTATCTCTGATTCAGGTCTTTGCCGAGGGGAAATGAGTAGGCTGTATACTTGTGATGTAAATGCGCCAAAGAACTGAGCGGTAACTGGTTGGCCTACAAAGGTACGAGCCAAATACCTTTCCTCAAATGGTGTGCCAGGAGGGTGCCGTGTAGTTGGTCACTGGGATAGCTGTCCAACCTGAAGATAGACTTCATCGGTATATACATAGTGTCGCCACCACTCAATTGGCTTAGAACAATGCTGACGTGCAAAGCAGCGATGCTTATATCGTCCTTCACGTGTTAAACATGGCTTTCAGCGACAGACTCAAACATAAAGCCTCTCTCCTTGAAGGAAGTCCCCTATCGTCCTCTCTGAATCATTAAGTCCAGAGTTACTGACAAGATTGCGAAGAGTAGCATCTGGTTCCTGTGCAACCATAAGCTGGAGATGGCGCTTATCTTGGGCTGAGAGCTTCTTTGGCCTTCCTGGTCTCTGTTTGTTATCAACATAGTTTTCATCATGCCAACGCTTCACGATACACTATGCCGTTGCTTTTGAGATTCCTAAGGCTTTGCCAATTTGCACATAGGACTATCCTAATGTATACTTCTTGATTACTGAGATGCGTTCTTCGCGAGTAGTATCATGGGTCTTCATGCTTTGAGTTGAATCCATCACTAGTATTGTGAGTTTGAGAGGGTTGTTGATGTGTGGGGTAGTGTTTCGCTCGGGTGTGCCAAGCAGCCTCGTTTCAATACTTTTTTCATATGGGTGGCTCGACAGAATTTCTTGTCACAGAAGGGGAGAGTCTTAGAGGAAAAGTTTGTCCTCTTAAGTACCCCCCATCTTCCTACCTTAGTTTAGTCAAGCCACTTGCAGAGAACAACGCAACAGACAACACTTCCACCCTTACTAGATTGGGTCCACTTTTGTGTTCTTTTCTCGTCTCTTTATTTTTCCAGCAATACAACATACCAGTGAGCCAATTTCCTGTGACACTATTCTACGATTTAACAGGAGGTTACGATCACGTTAACTTGCAAGTCCAACTACCGTATTGTCCCATGGTTGTCTGAGGTGTCGTACAAATTAAATCTCACACCAGTAGATGCACGACACGGGATGATGACAATGTGCTTAGCATACGCATTAGAGAAAACCCTTCAAATACCAGGAAAACAGGAGGGTGCCTTTATAATACCATTCTTGACACAAACATACCATTACAAGGTTTTACATTGCAATGATTAATAAAATATTCACTCCAGCACAGAGTTCCCTAGTCTTTTTACCCCTCAAACAATCCAAAAATATTGTAAAAAATCTTATAAAAAAACCAGAACTACTTGAAACCTGCTAATACTTTTTTATATTTTTTCTAGAAATTTTCTTAGGATTTTTGGCCCAAAAAATCGCCAAGAACATACTACTCTTAAGTGAGGTCAGACCAATGTGGTTCTGTATGAAGGTTTCACTTTTTTGATGGTATATTTCTCAGTGAATGGTATCCAGAAGGTTTTCTCGCCAAGAGCATGGTATTGAAAAGGTTCACTTGTACTTTATGGTACTCGTTATCGTATGTACTAGTACTAGTACTAGTAAGTGCAGTGGACCAGGCTCGGGTCTGGAGGTACTTGTATCATGCTGTGTCATACAGTACTAGTGGTCCAAGCTATGCATATTGTGATGGGTATACAGCATCGGAGATATGGTAAGGTAGGGGATAGTAGGTAGGTCAAAGGAGTTTGTTTGTCTGTTTACTGTTTGTCAATTTTAGAGTTATTTTATAGTATTGCCGGGGGGTGGGGGATGGGAGATACTCATAGAGGCGGTCATAGGAGTTCATTCGTATTGTGTTGGCTTTTGGTTATAGTGTGTGTTGGTGAGCTAACTTGGAATACTCAAGCACTAACGTATGTGGTAAAATACTTGTTGTACTAGTACAAGTACGAGTACAGTACTATACGGTACTTGAGTAGACAAGCTTCTCTTCTGCTATTTTCCTGACCCCAAAGTTCGCCTTCCTATTTAGGAAGGTAAAGCGCTGTAAAACTCCACAAAATATCCTCATGATCCATCTTCCTTGCCGAACTTGGAGCTTTATAGGCTTGGGTCCTCAACTTTCGTCATTTGGGTTAACTAAAATATGCCCTTTCCGTCTCAGTTGCCTTGTCACCTCTGGCCAGGTTGTAGCTTCCTGACCTTTCTCTCCCTCTAAAGTGACACTCTCGCCTACAGCTGTATCACATTTTCGAAATATTCCTCCTCCCGGGTCATTAGTCTACGCGATTATTTACTCCATTAGTTGTACTACTCAATAGTAGCTGATATATATAGGCATGTGTGGTTGGTATTGCACTGTTTCCGGTTACGCCCCTGGCAGAATAGTCATCATGACTTCAATAATACCATGGGGGTTGATACACCCACATCAGTTGCCCTCGATAAATACTACATGAACTATCTTAAGGTTACCCGATATCCCTCTGTGCTTGGCTGGGGCTGGGTCTGAAAAATCTGGAAGCATTGTTTTTTCAAGAAGGATTCTTTTATTGTTAGTGAGTTTCTTTTGTGTTTCCTTTGTCAAGAGAATACGGTGTGAGTTTTCTTGTTAGCTCCTGCCAGTCCTGTATTTTGCTTCTTTTGTCAATGCAGAGAGGGCAGTTTGTAGGACTGGATGTGCGGTTGGTTCCATACTAAAGGGACTTAGGATGGCTTGTTTTTCCTTAGGCCAGAGGAGGAGGTTTTTAACTGACATACCTTAGGGTCGAGAGAGGAGCTCAAATCTCTAAAATGGAGGTTTGCACCTTTAAGCAAATAAATTCTAGGATTTAACAAAAAAAAGAAAAAAAGAAAGAAAATAAAGATACTCGAGTAGAGATAATTTCAGCCTCTCCATACCCATCCACAGTAACTATGACATTTGTAACCAGTTAGGTATTGTAGTGCACTCACCTCCTCTACTCTTGATAGTCCTGGGGAGCAGATACTGGTTGATACATGGTACAGTAGTATAATGCTTGTAGTTTGCATTGGAGTGAAGTCGATAAGGTACAGCATACCACTAAAGGATAGAAAAATGGAAGGAAGACAGTCCTAAATGGCTCAAATTCCATGAAATGCATTACACACTATTCCCAAAGACCTCCTCACTCAGGAGCAACATATCAGGATATGGGTATGACCTTGGACAAAGTTCCAACCACAATTCGACCTCTCTCAGCGGTAATGATAGTTATAGTTGTTGATACAATAGCAACTCTCCTGCTTTGGTGCCCCATTGGGGATCTGGGATCATACTGGTATCTACGGTACTCTACTGTACTAGTACTTGGGCATAAGAGTGGGAAATTGGGTATAGTGGTGTCTGAAAGGTCTATGCACCCCTCACAGCAATGGTACTACCACTACGAATAACGATATTGACCATAATAAAAAAAGAGATGAGTACAATTTTAAAATAGACAATAGGTGTAATAATCCCCCTTCGGATGGTTAGTTGGCAACGGGGAACAATACCTCTCTACTTCTTCTTAGTCTTACGATAGTTCTAGGCCAATGCCTATATTAACGATAGGACAAGACCTCTGTCTCCTATCGAAAACACCTATGGTAAGCTTTTGCCAACTCTCCTTCATGAAGAGTTCTCTTGGCATAACAATAATAAAGGTTGTGATAATAATAATGAGCATAAAGGTGTTTTATATTGGTTCTCGTAATAAGTAGAAAAAGTAGTTAGAATAAAGAGTGAAGAAAAACCTATTCACCTCGGCCGTACGGACCTTCTCATATAGTGTTCTTTCAGTTCTAAGTCATGTGACCTCAAGTGGTCACATGTGCGAAACCCATGACCTCATAATGAGGTTATGTGCCAAACATAAATTATATATGCAAGGCATACCTGCAAGGCATATTTGCAAGGCACACTCACTAAACGCATGTCCCATGACTGATACTCGTGTCATGTGTGAAACATAACAAATCATAACATAACAAGTCATATGACTTGAATGAGTCATATGCGTGAAACAATAATATACCTATGACTCATAATCATGAGTTATATGAAAACCTTTTCCTCGCCAAGCCACATTCGTGACATTAACTTCTCTTCCTCTATGCCTGAGTCCTATCTGGCTTTTTCTTCAAGCTTCACTAATTTCTGTCCAGCTGCTCACATTCACCTCCGAAGTCTGGCAAACTTATTGTCTCCCTTCAGTCATCTTATTATCACCAATTCCAAGGTGAGGTTTGCCATTTCAATTGTGTGTTACTGGTTGTCATTCAGCTGCCTTAGCTTGGTAATCATTTTTTCATTGGCCGAAATTGTGGCTTTGATGTGGCCCAGTTGTTCTCTGAGTCCTTGGATTTGCCTATGTAGACTCCTAATGTCTTGTTCCATATCCACAGAGGAGTTTTAAGCTACCCTCTCCTTGGGCCATGTCCTCATGGCTCAAGCCTTTTTTGTGTCCTCTCCTTCTAACTCTTTCTTGCTTCCATTTTTCCGTAGGTAGTATTCCCTAGAGATTTTCTTCGCCCTGTGCATCATGCACTCGTTTTTGAAGCACTGTTGCTAGTACTTCAAGGCATGGTCCAGGTGTGGACCATGCTTTCAGTATTTTCTCAGGAATTATCTCACGCCCTCTTTATTACCAAAGTGTGCTTGGCATCCATCATTGTAGTATACTGTTCATGACATGGTGTTGTACTGCTCTTGTTATTCCCTTTTCTTGAGTTCTTTATCGGTCTGCCCCAATTCAGAGATTGTTGGTATGATGTGGCGGGGGCTGTTGCCCCTACCCTCATGTTCTTGCAAAGGTACAAGAGTGTTTCCCTTGCCTTTGTCTTGGTTAAACATGATTGTTACCTGGGCTGGGCTTGCCTGGGTATCACTGGTGGAAGGTTGAGAGAGCATCTTGTATGTCTTCAAAGTTTTATGTGTAATTCCAAGTTTTATCGTATTAGGATGAATGATCAGTCTACTTGGCTCGGTATTGGAGGTGACCAGGAAAGAAGTGAGAATCAACTATCTCCTCGAATTTGTATTCTCATTCTCCATCGAGTTTAATCGGAGAATGAGGAATAATTGTTTGTAAGGGGAACTTGTTATCGTTATATAATTTGAGGAGTGAGATGTGAAATGTGTTGTGTATTCACATTGAGCTAGGAAGGTCTAGCTTACAAGCTCAGTTGCACACTCATTCTAGTATCCAGAATGGTCTGATTTTCTTGTAGTCAAATTTCTTTAATGGTGGCGTTATTTGGATATTTTATAGTAGTAGCCATACCAGATCTCTCAGTAGTATGTTTGGATTCGGTCTCAGGTACTTATCGTATTGTTCTCTTTGTCGTTGCTGTACTTGACTTATTTTGTCTTGTAATATCTTGTGTAGTTTTCCCCTGTCTGTGTTATCCGGTATTATGCCATTAATCGTATGATATGTGACCCAACTTTGTGGATTTTGTTCATAATTCGCAAAGAAGAGTGTGGTGCCTATTGTTTCTTATTTTCTGTTGTTGAATTTGAACTTGACCATTGATAACATCTTATACTAATCATCCTGTTGATAGTCGACGTAGGCCCGTAAATATTGCTCGAGTATTGCATTTACCTGTTCTGTTTGTCCATCAGTTTGTGGGTAAAACACAGTGCTCAGCCAATTTTGTATTCCCATTTCTCTGGTTACTTTTTTCTATAATCCTGATGTAAATATTGTTCCTTGATCCGTAATGATATTCTTCAGGAGGCCATGCAGTTGGAAGACCTCTCTGAAGAATTTTTGTATAAAATCCCTTATGCTGCTAGGTTACCATGGACCTGATGTCAG
>NW_003298876.1:81981-156335 GCF_000151645.1 Tuber melanosporum | reverse complement strand
AGCGTATTGTCGCGGCCCGATCTCCGGCGCATTCCTCAGATTGCCAGTGCTCAGTGGGGTTATTGCTCATCATGCAGAAGCACTTCCTTTTTTTATTTTGATCTCGAGTGATATGCGGTGATCGCGCATCATGCAGGGGGAAGCACTTCAGTTCTCCTGTTATTAGTGAAAATGCTTCCATCTCTACTACAGTTTCACAATTCCATTAAATGCCGTGGCCGCACCTCGAACTCTTACACGATTGAATATGCCTCCATGGACCTCTTTCACTCATTCCTACCATCGTTCGCTCCTACTCTATGTCTCGCCCCAATCAGTAGATAGTTCAGGTATCCTGAACCTTACTAAGAGTTCCTCAATTTCCCAAATCATCGTTCCTGCTCACTATGTCAACTATCTAAACAGCGTTGAATGATGCCGAGTGATATCCCGTGAACAGCTACCACTCCCGCCAGCCACTCTGGCCAACCGACATGTGTCACACAAATCCGCCCCCCAGAGACTACAGTACATTAGGCAAGAGTTATACGCCGGTAGAGGATACACTCTAACAGTAGCTCATTCATCTTGATCCTGAGAGTACAAAGTACAAGCCTTACAGTAGCGTCTCCATACCGATTACCCGGGCACTGAATGCGCACCGAAACCTTGAGGAACATCCCGGCACAACGGAAGACGAAGTCCTGATTTGTGATCCGAACCCTCACCTACCACAAAATAGGTTTCCAGGCATCGCTCCAAAGTGACGCCGGCCCTTTAGTATCCCTCTTCTGTCAATCCTCCTTCATCAGGCAATGATTATCTAAAATTAACCTAAGGCGGAACAAGTGTCTCGCTTACCCAATTTGAGTGCTAACCGAGAGTGGATAAAGGACCACTGGATGAGTATCCTAAATTCAAATTCATGTGGCGCTTATGTAATCCGTGCGCTAACCCAAAGCGGATGAACAACGTTGGGTGAGTATAATATACACCACTACACCAGCCCGACAAGCCAAGCCCCGATTAGTCATCCCATCTGCCCCCCCCCCCCCGCCCAATACCGTGTTACGGATGTGATACTCCGGTGTGGGCTAGGGCGATCTCATAGGGTAGTTTAGCAGTCGGGAGAGTGCTTGCACGCCCATGAAAAACCCTATGGTCTAGACAATGGACTGGACTACCCGCTTGGGATCACTGACTGCAATGATAGTAGGTTGAATTTTGCAGTGAACGATATGCTCATAGGTGAAGTCCGTGCTATGCTGTTTACAAGAAGAGATATCCCCTCTTGCAGTAATTGTCTCCCCAAGGACAAAAGAAGCAGAATGGAAAAAAGGTGTGCTTTACACAGTCTTGGGCAGGGTGAAAAGAGGGAAGGAGCAATTGTAAAAGAGGTTTCCACAAAACACAAATTCAGCACCAACTCCAAACAGAAGTCACCTCCACTAATCAGAGACTAAGCCTATTGCCATCCCTACAATAAATCCACAACACTAATCAGCAATGACAGCATCCAGCACACTATATATTACACCTCATTGTGTGCCACCCATCGCAGTATCCCCCCCATCGTCCTTACTACTACTTGTAACCAGTACGGGTACCCGGTTATTGGTTTTGTTTTATGTTTTGTTTTAAGTATCGCTTTGATACTTGGTTTGTTTTAAGTATCGCTTGATACTTGGTTTGTTTTAAGTATTGTTTGATACTTGGTTTGTTTTATGTTTTGTTTTAAGTATCGCTTTGATACTTGGTTTTGTTTTATGTTTTATTTTAAGTATCGCTTTAATACTTGGTTTGTTTTAAGTATCGTTTGATACTTGGTTTTGTTTTATGTTTTGTTTTAAGTATCGCTTTGATACTTAAGGAGTTTTACCAAAGAGTATCAATTGATACCTTTGATTAGTTTCTTTCATGCTAGACATGAACAGATTTGTGTATTTAAAGACCGCCTGTTTCTACAATAGAAAAGGCAGACTTCGACAGACAGTATTTCAATATACTTGGTTGAACAGTTACTTCTTTGTTCCCCAGTACACCCTCGAAGCCTCCTTTAGTTCTCAGCTCTCGCCTCCACTCTGGAAGAGCAGGCTACCTGCCAACTATCGTATCTAATACCAATAACGTGATTAGTACCATGCGAACATGTTACATTTTTTTAACCTCAGCAAGTGGTTAAGAATCTGTCCCCCGATTTAGGCTTGATCAACCTATCGATATCCACCTCAGAACGCTAGCGGAGAGAAGCGGCAGAATCACAGCACATTCGGCTTCATCTCAAACCCAAGATAGAGTCTTTGACAACTAGGAGTGGGAAGCAAATCCCACGGCAAGATCTTACAAGAAAGAAACAACCCCAATGCTCTGCTAAAGAGCCGGGCGATCCTGGAAACACGGAAGATATACAACCCCCAGGAGAATTCCCTTCTACTCCAGCAAAGAAGCCTTCCTTTGAACCCCCAATCGACCCCGAATCCAGTAGCGAATCAGATATGGCTAGCACAGGAGGAGGGCCTTCTGGAGGAGGAAAATCTAGGGCTAGGCCTGAAGAAGAGGAGGGACCCGTAGCATTTGAACCCCCCAAGTTTAAACTCCACCTCCCAGCGAAATTCACAGGAGAAGGAGAAGACCTCAAACCTGAAGCTTTTAACCGATGGGCGACGGAACTCTCACACTTCCTACTCTTACAAGGAAAAGATGTGGAAGACCCTACAACCGGACTTATTATTGGATCATTTTGCGAAGGAAAGGCAACCGACGCATACCACCAATGCTATAAGGATTTCGGCGGGAATGTAAGATTAAGAGGAACTACAGTTCTCGATTACCTGAAAGGACGATTCCAATCCTCTATAACCAACGACCTCCTATACAACAAATTCAACCAGCTCCAGCAAGTTAACGGAATGCAGGTCAAACGAATCACCGATGTGGCTACGGACCTAATGATGTATAAGGACCGAATGGAGAGAGGAAGTATCTCCAAATAAATCCTGAGGCGACAATTCTACGATACCATGCACCCTACCCTCCGGCAAGAAGTAGAACCACTCAAGGAAGATGGCAATGTTACCGCAGTAATAATTGCAAGAGCAGAACGAAAGGACGCCATTCTCCATGAGACCAAGGCCTACAAAACACAGACATCCCCTAGTAGGAACAACCAGCCACGGCACAAAGCCTCCAGCAACTCTGAAGATAATACCCCATGGGTTTTCAAGAAGAAAACAAAATCCTCCAAAGAATCAAGACGGCAAAAAGGAGAATGTTTTGAAAGTGGAAAAACAGGACACATGGCAAGGAACTGTCCTACGAAGAAAGGGAAAGGAAAGGCAATTAAGCAAGAGGCATCGGCCAACAATGTTTAAAGCAATAATACCCAATCCAGCGAATATGAAGAGATCCATATCGGATATATCGATGTGGAATGCAACAGTATCCAACCTCCGGCTACATTCAAAGCACACACCGCCCTGGAAGGTACTATCCTGATCAATAGCAAAGAGGGCCGAGTCCTATTCGATACTGGTGCAATCGGAAGAGATATGATCAGTAATGCCTTTGTCTCTGTCCATGGACTCCCAACTCGAGACCTTAACCAACCTATACCAGTCAATATGGCAGTAAAGGGATCACGATCCACAAGTCATAAAACCTGTAGTGCGACTATTCGACTTGGTTCTGCAGTCCTACCCCCCCAGGAAATCCTGGTTGGAAATTTAGCCAAATACGATGCCCTAATAGATATGCCATTCCTGAACCGCCACAAGGCTATAATCAGGTGCGGGGAATCAACCATCGATTTCCCAGATCAGAAAATCAGAGTTTCATGCAAGCCAACAAGCGGAGAGTACTGAGCCGCAGTCTGTGAAGCAACTGCCCTACAACTATTGGATGAATACTCTGATGTTTTCCCTGATCAAATACCCGAAGAACTACCGCCTATGAGAGAGTTGAATCACCACATTCACGTCTAAGACCCCTCTAATCTCAAGAACCAACCCACCTACTCTATTCCTGATGCATTCAAAAGTCCACTTTGTGATTGGATCAACCAACAACCAAGAAGAGGAGTCATCTACCGGGTAGAAGCCCCAGGTACCGCTCCTATGTTTGTTCAATCCAAAGCAGATGGCAAAAGAATCCGCCCCTTGGTTGACCTTAAGCTACGGAACGAAAACACAGTTATGGACAGCTCAGCTATCCCAAACCAAACCCAGATTCTAAATGCAGTTGGACTGGCTAGATTCCAAAGTAAGATTGACCTAAGCGATGCCTATTTCCAAACAAGGTTAGACCCAGAAAGCGAACGCTACAACAGTTTCAAAACACCCTTCGGAAGTTTCATTAGCCGAGTTATGTTACAAGGTGATATGAATGCTCCCGTCACCTTTATGCGAATTATGAAAAACCTCCTAAGCGAATACCTCCACTGTTTTGTTTGGATCTACATTGATGATATTCTCATCTTCTCGAACACCGAAATAGAACATGCCTACCATATAGGATTGGTTTGTACCAAACTAAGGGAAGCTAAATTCTACGCTAGCAGAAACAAATCAATTCTGTTTGCCGATAAACTCGATATCCTAGGACATGTTATAGATAATGAAGGAATACTCGCAGAGCCTGGAATAATAGCCTGTTTAACAGAATGGTCGACACCCCGGAATCAAAAGGAACTCATGCGATTCCTAGGACTAATCAACTATATTTCCTAGTTCCTCCCACACCACGCCACTGTAACAGCGCCGCTTACAGACCTTACCGGCAATGCAGAATTTGTCTGGACCCACACTCATGACCAAGCCTTTACCAACATCAAGGAATTGATTAAAAACGCCAATGTTATTCAACCTATCGACTATAGTAAACCAGAACCGATATGGCTTATTACTGATGCATCGGATGTTGGAGTTGGAGCATGGGTTGGGCAAGGGGCCTCCCATGAAACAGCAAGACCGGCGGCATTACACAGCAGGAAGTTCACTAACTCACAGATGAACTATGGAACAACAGACAAGGAAGCCCTTGCTGTGATTGATGCTCTCGCCGCTTTCAACCACATCCTGATGGGCAATACCTTCACTATTGTTACCGACCACCAACCTCTTACTAACCTTAAAACAGAAAGGATACCCGGAAGGAGAAGAACAAGATGGATAGGTGAAATCAGCAAATACGATGCAAAAATCATCTATACCCCTGGAAGAATAAACTATTTAGCTGATGCTCTCTCCCGCCTATATGAGAATCAAGATCTCGCAGATCCTCCTCTTGTTCATGACCACACAAGACAAAGCGAGGACAGCCCTGACGACACCTCCTATGAACAAGAACCATCGATGGCTACCGCCAGCTCTGCCGCTCCATCCAATCCCTTCTCTTACACCATGTATAGCGCTGCCGGAACGGAACGCGGAAAGGACATTGACGAAGAATAGAAAGACAATTGCACGCTCCGCAGCACACCTCCTCACGAACTTGAACAAAGCAGACTCCACTGGTCCCACTGTTGCCACGACACCTGCCCTTTTCACCAGACTGAGATTAAGTTCGGAAACAGATACCAGCGACCGTACTATATGCCTGCTGATGATTCCAAAGACACCAGCTACGACACCGCAGAAGGAGAAGAAGAGATGATCAATGAAAATGAGTCAACCCAATCTCCTCATATCCTTAATCCTGTTCCAATACGATACCAAGGTCTTGAAGAGCTCAAACAAGCAGTAGCCTACATGGATGCAATATCCTATTTACACCCCCCACAGTCAGCCCCGCCATCCTCTCCTCCCATAATCAATTCACGACCACTATATGGTGGACCCTTATGAGTATACAACAATGAAACCATTGTCTCGGTCATACCCCCTACTATTCCTGAGCATCGGCGTCAACTCTACGAAACCTTTGAGGAAGAGGAAGCACCTATCGAACCAACAAGAGGATCCCTAATCGAGGATGAACGAGATGTTAGATCAACCACAGAAGAATTAACATCCTCTTTCCGAAGCCAAATGATAGCAGGATACCACCACGACGCGATTTACTTCGAAGCCATGGATAGCTCCAGGCCTGGAGACCTCGCCCCCTACAACATATCAAACGGAATGGTCTATACCAGCACCCGTTATGGTGAACATTGCCTATACATACCAAAGGGCCATATGTTCAATGGAATGACTATTAGAGAATATGTCATATCCGAGATTCACAACAAAGGACACCACAGTGCGGACCGCAACCTTCAATATGATTCAGAATATGTTTACTGGCCTGAGATGCGCAAGGATTTCCGCGATTTCGTCAAACAATGTGAACTCTGTCAGGCAAACAAGGAGTGAACACAACTACCAGAAGGAAAAGCACAGACCCTCCAACTACCATGGGAAATATTCGAATCATATGCCATCGCTTTCGCAGGACCATTCAATAAATCCGCTGGATATGACACCATCTTGGTAGCTGTGGACTGATTCTCTGAATACACATGGCTCATACCAATGAAGCTTACCGATTCCTCTAAAGACACCTGGAATAACCTCTAACGATACCTGTTTACCCCCCATAGGTACCCCTTATCTATTGTCAGTGATGCTGATCCCCGCTTTACCACCAGATTCTGGAAGCAAACCTTGACCTCTCTCGGAATAAACCACATTATGGCTGACTCTGAATACCATGAGACTAATGACCAAGCAGAACGAAAAATCCAAGAGGTTAAGACCGGAATTAGGAACATGATCAATGAACGACAAACCAACTGGGAACCAGCCCTTGTTGAGCTCGCTGCATATATCAATGCCGGATTTTCAGATACCTTGGGAATGTCACCATACAAGGCAGTCTTTGGCCGTCAATACCCCCTCCTACCTGCAACACTATTTAAGAACTCCTCAGTCCCTGCCTCTGATGACCATCTAAACCGCCACCAAGCAATTCGGAACGATGCCTTCCAAGCTGTTAAGGCTGCCCGATTCCGAAGCACCACTACTGCCCAGAAACGACGACGCAAACATGTCCCCATCTCACCAGGAGACATGCTCATGGTACACAGTAACATGTTCATTACCAATGTCGGACGCAGCAAGAAACTGCAACCCTGATGGCGAGGACCCTTCAAAGTTATATCCTTTGACGAGCATACAGAGAACTACACTGTCCAGATGGATGGACGCATGTACCGCCGCAATACTGCAGTCTTTCACGCCTCAGCTGTCAAGTGATTCCATCCAAATGACGACTCCAAGTTTCCTGGAAGAACCCACTCTCGGCCTGCACCTATCATCATCGATAAGAAAGATGAATGGGAAGTTGAAGAAATCAGAGACCACTGCCTTTGGCATGGAAATAATCAGTTCCTAGTCAAATGGAAAGGATATCCGACGAGCGAAAACAGTTGGGAACCACTGGAAGAACTAGAGCACGCTATGGATATGGTGAACGGATGGTGGAAAGACAACATGCCAAACGAATCCCTCCCCCCAACAATCAATTATATCACCATGTGCTGGACACCTACAATGCCAGAAACTGAGCGATGGCACGCAGAACTCGAAGCTAGAGATGGATTTTGGGCACCACACTTTGAGTCGGAGTTTGAAAGCAGCGATGAGGAGAATCAAGCTATGGAGCAGGCTCTCGACCACTTTATCTAGTCACCAATCACTATCCGAATACCATAACGATGTCAAACTATGTGGAGCTCAAGGTGAGGCTGCGACAACAGATTGTTGGACTATTGTTGAACCGCGATGCTATCCAACTTGAAGACTATTTCGAAATCCTCTGGAGAGATTACTGTCCTGATTGCAATCACGCTTGGATTGATGTACAACGCGAATCTGGTATTCGTGACTACTGTGATTTACATTTCTTTAAGTCTAAGTGTTTCCTTAGGGTTTCTTCCTGCCCCGGGTGTGATACTTATGATGAGGAATTTTTGGCGGAAACTGAAGCCATGAGTTTCTCAGAATCTGCTTTTGACGATTATTAGGTTTTTGTTTGTTTAAACAGTTGTTTTGTTTTGGGGAATGTAACCGGTACAGGTACCCGCTTATTGGTTTTGTTTTATGTTTTGTTTTAAGTATCGCTTTGATACTTGGTTTGTTTTAAGTATCGTTTGATACTTGGTTTGTTTTATGTTTTGTTTTAAGTATCGCTTTAATACTTAAGGAGTTTTACCAAAGAGTATCAATTGATACCTTTGATTAGTTTCGTTCATGCTAGACATGAACAGATTTGTGTATTTAAAGACCGCCTGTTTCTACAATAGAAAAGGCAGACTTCGACAGACAGTATTTCAATATACTTAGTTGAACGGTTACTGCTTTGTTCCCCAGTACACCCTCGAAGCCTCCTTTAGTTCTCAGCTCTCGCCTCCTCTCTGGAAGAGCAGGCCACCTGCCAACTATCGTATCTAATACCAATAACTTGATTAGCACTTTGTGAACACGTTACACTACTTTTGTCCAGATCTCCACCCCCATCCGGTGCCTTGATGGGCCCACCAGAGCCATCTCTCTCATTATCTTATCAGTAAGAACTAGTTAGAACTGTTCGATCGTCAGGTGCATTGCTCTTGGCTTAACATCTGTAGTATCTAGCACACTTTGATTGAGCCAGTATTCGTGTACACGGTCTTGCGGGATAACGAAAACAATTTTTATATTTTTGATAGTATCCAGTAATGATTCGCTAAGCCTCTGCAACCCACAAAGTTTGATATCGCTGCACCCAGCCATAGTTATTTGCAGTAGAATCAACGTGTTCGGGGTACTAAAAACTAGTCCATCGACCGATTCAAAGTTGGTGTTATAAGGGAGGAAATATTTTCCGATCACTTCTTATTTGATACCCTGGCCACCCTCTACTCGAATCTTTGTAGCTAGGTCATTGGCATCTGTGAAGTAATTAAGAGATTCGGTCCGAGATGTCGGGAATTTGAGGCATGGGGTGTTGTGGTCTTCGATTGGAAGTATATCAGCCTCAAAGGATCCGTCATCCCTGAACCAGTCATGTGCATGTACCTCAAAAATCCAGTCAGCCGCAGTTTGGAGCCGACTCTGTCGGGCAAGCCGATAGTAGAGTTCAAAATACCTCAGCTGTGACTTCATCTGTGTCATCTCATAGACCTTGTAGGCAATCCATCGGGTAGCAATTTGAGCAGTATATGAGAGCCGGTTGCGGCTAGGTTCTATGATAGCCATCTTATGTGATGCATGCTGATGTACACTATTCCCTATCGTTTGGAAACTCCCTTGCACAATGAATGTATTTATTTCAAGATCGACTTCGCCAAGGTAGACATAGAGGCTGTCATTATAGGCACTGTCATCCTCCACAGAGATTGACTCTAAGCAGGTCCTAGCAATGGGGCCCAAACTTGTAAAGGTGGTGAAGAGTATTGCGATTTAGCGTGCAGTAGGGGGTGAGGTCCTTGCTAGACTATTATTAGGTAGTTTGGTCAGCTCATGTCGTACATAGAAGGAAGAAGAAGCTGGTACATGAAAGTGGTGACACTCTCATCCCATCCCCAGTTGCTCATATTGTGCTACACAGCATTCCTGTCCTTTTCCCACAGGCATGAAGCTTTTATCTTGCAAGGCAAGGCTGCCAGTACCACAAACCAATCATGGATCTTCCTATTCCAACTTGCATCCTCAAGCGCCTCATCAGTTAGGATCCAAAGGCGATACTTTTAATCCTGGGGGAGGTTGAACAGGTAATTGGCATCGGTCTCTATGCCATGGGAATTGCTATTAAACAAATAGCACTGGTCGTCATCAACATGGAAAGCAGTTGGTTGACCAGCCAGAAGCCTGTGCAGGAGGAGGTAAGAAAGAAAAAAAGATTTCCTGTATATCGGTCAGAAAGAGGTAAGAAAAGGACTAACATAAACACTATACACCGAAACCTGGTTGACCACCTAATTCGTAATCAAGATTCATGTCTCCCTCTGGGACCCCAGTCTCGGAGTCAATGTACGTCCATTTGTCGAACTCTACCTGGAATAGATCGTGTTCAATTGTGTCAAATTCTTGACATACAAGAAGTTGATTCGTTTTACAAGAAAGCTCTGCCTTAACCTTAAGTACTTTGAACACTTTCTCCTCCTTTCCTTTTACAAATTCCGGATCTGGAAAGGCTCTATCTCCTATCTCCTTAAGATCGACCCCATATCCTGGACGGAAGCCGTGTTCTGGGTAGGGAATGGAGAATGTGCGATCTTTAATAACCGGTAGCTGTTTTCCCCATAATTCATCATAAAGGTCCTGCATGGTGTCAAACGTATGAATTCTGTAGAACCTGGAGCCATAGTAGAAGCTTATTTTGTAATGGTGGTGAAAAGAATCGCTCAGTTATGTTGCCAGTTGGAGGTGTGTATAGCTGTATTTGTCTCTGGATGTGTGCTCGTGGAGTGCTCAAGTAAGAAAACCGCTACAAGAGGGTAACCCCATTAGCCGACCCACCACAGGTGTAACTGGTACTGGTACTCGGTTATTGGTTTTGTTTTATGTTTTGTTTTAAGTATCGTTTGATACTTGGTTTTGTTTTATGTTTTGTTTTAAGTATAGCTCTGATACTTGGTTTGTTTTAAGTATCGTTTGATACTTGTTTTGTTTTATGTTTTGTTTTAAGTATCGCTCTGATACTTAATTAGTTTCACCACAGTGTATGGATTGATATCCTTGATTAGTTTCGTTCATGAACAGATTTGTGTATTTAAAGACCGCCTGTTTCTACAATAGAAAAGGCAGACTTCGACAGACAGTATTTCAATATACTTGGTTGAACCGTTACTTCTTTGTTCCTCAGTACACCCTCAAAGCCTCATTTAGTTCTCAGCTCTCGCCTCCTCTCTGGAAGAGCAGGCCACCTGCCAACTATCGTATCTATTACCAATAACATGATTAGCACCTTGCGAACACGTTACCACAGGTCACAATATATGCAAGCGAGAAAACCTTTTGAATATCATGAGCTTGGCGGTAAACCCTTCCGAATACCATCCCCGGATCCAAAGGATTTAATGTCACAGGCACTATGTTAAATATAGGAGATGTAAAGCATAATGGGGCCATCATCCGATTCTTCCAACTCTTACCACACATATCCATTCTCTATCAGGTGTCTCCTTCCGCTTTTGTCTTCCCATACTAATGATAGAAGAAAAAACGTAGCCACTCGGTATGCTTGCTCTTGCTGTCGTTCTCCGCCATCGCTCTCTGTCGTTCATACCCGTTGCCATTGGGTGTTTATCACCTACAGCTCTAGGAAGAAGGTTATCGTCACTGGGAAGTACGAGTGTCCGGTAGATGCTACGAGCATGGGAAAGAAGTCGCCATTATCCGGTGTCATTGTTTATTGCTAGAAGGCATAGAAGCTAGTGGAAGGAAACAAGCTGGAAGTAGCAGATGGATGAAGGCTAGGAAGCGGTGAGAGTTCTTGAGAGGGTCTTTGCCTTGTTAGCCTGGGAGTACAAAGGAAAGGAAGACATATGTGGAGGAGGACGGATATGTATAGTGAATGGTAGAAGGACTCGTGAGTGATATTTGGTTATTTATATACTCCCGGCCTTTCCATTAGTTAGCCAAATGCGAAACACATACTGCTATCTTCCTTCCTCACCTAAAGGTTGTTTTATGATTACCATATCTTATATCTAACCGTTACCGTTCTATTGTCACCCGTATCTGCACAGTATCTAGTTGCTCAAGGCGTTAAACGTGTCCCACAGTGCTGTAACGCCTTTGGAAAGATCTGCAAAATCCGTTATTTAGTCTCTCTGCATTTATTCTCCTGGGAGCGCAATACTAAACAGCAGGCTCTATGGTATAAGGTTTCACCTCCACGGTAGTTTCATCACTACCTCATGTCTGCTATCACCGTTTGGTTACATCCATATTCTGATAATTAGATTTCACAGACTGGTGAGGTATTTCCCTTAGTAAACCAGGATTCATGAGACCATACTCAGCCGCATATTTGCTTGGACCCACGGTGCAAATGTGTGCTACAGGAACGTGAGGATGTGCAATCCGTTCCAACATTACCAAGTAGATCAAACAAAGGGTTCCTGCCCGTCCCCCAAATCTTGGAATGACCTCCTGGGATACTCTCCAAGCTGTCGATGGGGGACGGAGCATACTAGTGGAGCCTGCAGCCCTGGTAGGGCCTAGCCTGTTAGAA
This sequence comes from Tuber melanosporum, assembly GCF_000151645.1. NCBI lineage: Eukaryota > Fungi > Ascomycota > Pezizomycetes > Pezizales > Tuberaceae > Tuber > Tuber melanosporum. The sequence goes on along the minus strand of NW_003298876.1, from coordinate 144,158 downwards.
TACCTGGAGTAATTGGTCCATACGATGGATACCACGTGGTACGGTATTAGGCTTCAGGAGAGACTGCTAGACCCAGACATTCGCCGGATATCAGAGGGGGCAATGTAGCCCATCGCCTAGCTGTTGGGGGAGTTTGGCTACTAATGGAGCGGGTTACCGGAGGGCAATACCTCGATAGCCCCGTCGCGTCACAGAGGGTCACTCGGTCTGTGGAGGATTTAGGGTGTTGAAACATGCTTCTGATACTACTATGGTATCACGCTACGATAGGCCTTTTCCTTTACATCAAACTCTATCACTGGTCTACCCCTAATAATACCCCCTTGCTTCTTTCTCCTTTTTCTTTCCTTTGTCGTTGTTATTGTTCACTCGACCTTTTGTGTCTCGCTCTCAGCCGTAGATAGTTAGGGTCTTTTCCTCTTCCTGTTGAGATAGTCAAGCGTTCGAGTCTCTCAAGCAATCATCTAGCCGCTAGAAACGCGCCCTCATACCAGCCCCTGCCAGACCGTAGCATCGGCTACCGGCGGGTATTCCTCCGTAAACCCTACTGCCAATCGCCCTGCCTAGCTAGGCCTCTCTATCCAGGTGGGGCAGGGACCATACGAGACTGGACTCCAGTGGTAAGAGCACACCACACACCTGCATCGGGGTCCGGAACTTAGTGCAAATATGCCTCTGTAGATTAGAGCTGTATATACCAGGCCAGGAGCGTTCCACATCCACTCAGGATACCTATCCACCTAGTACAGTCCCCTGCCCCGCCCCCCACAACTAGCGAGACTACTATGAGCGCTCCATCAGGTCTCTGGGCGCCCTATGAGGTCGCATACCTGCTATCCCACACTGCCCAGGGCCCGACACATCAATCCATTGCCACATTACTGGGCCTATGTGCCAGTGTCCCTTCTGGGAGGAGGGCCAGAACCTTGGACGCCGTTCGCAGTAAGGCCAAGGAGCTCTGTACAACACTTGGACTTTGCGACAACGATGACACAATTAGTTCGGAGAGGGTATTGCGATGCCTCACCCTTTATCTCCAGGAGCATGGGCTTGCGGAGCCCAATCCCAATAGGGAGCTCACGGTGACAGATGGCCCACGTGGAGGCGGGTCTCCCTGTAAGTGACATACACGGTCCTATGGTAACAGTATACTAAGACCTGCTATGTAGTAACAGCGTGACAGCACGTGGGCGAAATGTGCTGGTGTAGTAGTGCGAGGTGGATTGCGAGACAGGGCTGGGTGGGCATTGCGGTACCTGGGTGGTACCACATTCATGTTACTAGATTCGAACCACGATGCGCAAGACTAGGGCCCTACACAGCGGGTATATAGGTAGACATGTAATCTCACTCGAGGGCTAAATCCCATCTAGCCATGGGCGCTTAACCTGTACTGTACCCCCTGTGCGCAACGCCCCTATGAATATGGGGATACTGAGATCGATTGAATATATGAGTGCAACAACTCGCATATGACTGTCTAGGTACAGAAGGGTGAGGTCTACACAGGTCCCTCTGAATGTTATGAATCTGTTCGTGCCCCACCCCCTAATCCTGCTGGCCACCGGTCCCGTAATATCTCCCCGCATCGCCCGCGATAGCCCAGATAGCCCACCTATACTACCATATCCCTAGACCACGCCATCCCCTTCTACCGTTCTATTTGGGACATTGAGGATGCCGGAGACCCCAGTGGACCAGAGCTCAAGTCTTTCAAGATAGGAGGTTATCCGTGCTAGCCTTTAGGCACATCAGTGACGTAGCATCCCTATATGTACAGGTTACATACCTTTCCTCTAGAGCTCCAACACGCCTCTCCATGGCCTCAAGGCGCTCCTCAATCACCTGCAATATTGATCCATCAAGGGCCTGTGTGGCATCGAGGTCGCGGCCAAGCTGTAGTGCATCCTCGGCAATGAAGTCGTCAACGAACCTCTGGATCGCCTCATCACTTAGATCGATCTGCTCTGTCACACTTAGTTATGGTTGGGTAGCGTTGCGCCTTTACCCTCTTATTTAGCCTAGATTCACCAAGGGGTGTAAATATAGCTCAGCGGGTGCCGGGCTTGAATATGCACTAAGTATCGATAATTAGGACTGTGTATAGGGGTAGGTGTGGATGCTATAAGAGGGCCCACTGGCGCGAGGGTATAGCCCCCCGGGCATAGGCTGTAGGTACGGGCTGAGCAGTTGGAATGGATGTATCACCAGTACATGATGTTGGACGGAAGTGTTTCTTGGCTGCTCACCACACATTTCCCCTATGGCAACGACTTCAAAACCCTAATCCTCTTGGCATATCAACTACTCCGACGCCTCAATGTTTGACTACTGGTTAGCCCTCCACATCAAACACCATATGCGACAACATCTGCGACGATACCTGTGACGACTCCATATTAGGGCGTTACCCCTATCATATGGAAATACTGAATATCCTCGGCTAGAGTATACCCTCAGTCGAATTCACTTATCCTCGGCCGAAGCGGTACAATGGGCAATAGTGAGACTGAATGTGATAGAGAACACGGCATACGCTGGAAGTATGTGGAAGCAGATCAGTATGATCTCAGGAAGGATAAAAGGCAGCTTGTTTTCCCTTGTTAGTTGTTTTCGTTGGTTATCCAATCTGTCTCTCTTTCCTCTGTTACTCGCATTTGGGTCATATCAGTCTTTCCCGTTTTTTATTCCCTATCATTGTTCTTGGTGAGAATATTTCTCCAGTTAGGATATTGAAATTCATCTTTACATCTTTGCCCTGCCTAAGTCAACATTGTCCAAATCGCTGCCGTAATCCTTGTTGTTTAAAACATGAGTCGGTATAGACCCAAACTGCCTGATACCCTTGGGGTTGCTAATATGGCATAGGAGGGCGCCGGGCATCCCTCAGACGGCCTGGTGGTAGGGCCACAGCACGACAGGATTGAGCCACCTATAGGCGAGCTGGTGGGCCACCAGATCTGGGCCTCCTTGACGGGCTACTGACATTGGATAGGACCTCGGTAGTGATGTGGGGTCGTCGCCGCAGGATTTGTCAATTCAAACACTGTCGAAGGATGAGATACAACGCTCCTACAGGGCACAGGACCTCAGGATAGCTGTGTTACAAATGTTGATGCTTAGGCGTTTCAGGCGTCAGCGATGCGGCGAGCTGGATAGGCGGTGCATTAGATAGCGATGAATGGACATCTATCGATATGCATAGCTCAGGATCAGGCAAAGGTGACGATCGACCGATACCCCACCACTGTAGTGGCCATTTAGCGTACCTCGCAAGAGGCGCGCCTATGGTGCATCGAGGGCATTCGGGCCGGTTGAGCACCTGGATTGGTGGGAATGGTAGGAATGGGTAGAGCCCTTTACAATAGATCTGAACGCCGTTTGCCAACTATTTCAAATACTCAGATGGCTTTCTGGGCCTATCCCCTGGGGCCCCGTAGGCTGGCCATGGTGCTAGAGGGTGGGCCCAGCAAGGCCGGCCTAGCAATCACGATGTATCCGTCGTCAGGCCCACTAGCAGATAGGTAGCACAGGGCGACACCGCCTAACCGTAGATATATAGTCTCCCCAGTCTACCCTCACAGCGTAGGGCTTTGTATTGATATCGGCAACCTGGGTATTGCATCCGATCTAGCTACATTGGGTGTCCTTCCTGCGATACTCTTGTCTCTCCTTAGGAATAACTAATCCATTAAGGGCCACGCAATACCCCTCCATGCTCTTAGCCTAGGATGTCGAGGTCGGCACAGGACGTATAGATCTAGACTAAGCTATCAGACCATGGACCCTCTGCAACTGGGGGAGAGGCACCTCTATATGCTTTGTATCCAAATAGTCCCAGATCCAGTACACAGTGTAGGTACTTCCAGGCTTGATATCCGCAGGCACAGTGAACTCACTGTTGCATGGGACGTTCATACCACCTCCGCGATGGGAGATAGGAGTCCCATTGGCCTCGGTACAGACCCCATCGTCGAATGGCGCAATAGTAAGGACTGGGGATATATTAGCCACCAGAGTAACCGTAGTGGCTTGGGGGTGGCGGAACGCCTTACGCCTCCCTCTCTGGCCTTCCATGGACCCCCACCCCATCACCTCGTAGAGAGTGTCGCACTGCGACGGGCTCGATGTACCATACCAGAAGGTCATACCGCTATCGCCGGTAGTGTTCATGGCTCCTGGCCTCGATATGTGGCCATTCTCGGTGTAGCTAGCCCTGACACGTGACCCGGCTGTAGCCGCTAACCGTGGGAACCCTAGACTCTGAAACTGCATTAGCCGCGTATCCCTACAGATTGGGGTCTCCAGGGTGATATCTAGTATCCTATTCATTGCCTGATCGTCGAGGTGGCCTGCTATAGCCTTGGTTAGGAACTGCATAGCTGGGGGGCCTATGACGCCTACTATAATTGCGGATGTATCCAGGGCCTCCGTAAACCTCGCCTGAGCAGTGTTCCCAACCGTCCCGTCCGGACGCCAGGGCCCTGGCGTCATATAGTTCCGTCCGTCCCGTCCGGGTGGGTAAGGACGGCCGGGCAAGGTGTCCGTCTTTATTAAACACGGCCGTCCTGTAGGTTGACGGGCGGGCATGCAGTCTTTTTTGGAAATGTTAACTTCCGGTAGGGCACGGTTGTCATGAGTAAAGACGGGCGTCTACCTACCGTCCTGAGTAAGGACTGGCGTCTACCTACCGTTACCAGTAGGTACCAGCCGTCATTTGTAGATACCTACCATCCTGAGGGAGGACAAGCGTTACTTGTTAGTTCTTGCTGCTATCCACATAGCCCGGACACTCCTTTCTGAGCTCTGTCGTCATCTATATGGCCTAACCCATCACCCATAGGCTCCATGATCACTTGACACCTCAGCCTGAGTGAATAAACCATGTATAAATACAGAATTAAGATATGAGGATTAACCATTTTGAGAACTTCCACCGATAAAACAGAGTCTGTCTGACTTGGTTTCATTTACTGATATCTTCTACTCTCCAAACCTTTTCCCTTACCTTTCAGTATAATGTCTGAAGCGCTATCACATTCCTCTCAAGGAAGTCAAGGATTGCTTGGTCCTGAAGACTCCATTTCTCAAGTCCTACCCCCATACTTTTCTGACAACTTCAGGGTAGATGTTAACCTCGAAAATGAGAGCTCAGCGCATAGTGATAGCTTAAGTTCTGCCCCATCAGGATTGTTAACTCCCACATTTCGGTTAAATTCAAGCGCAGGAAACATACCAGCCAGTGAGAGTTCTGCGACAATTACAGGCGATATTTCTGGCATGCATCTTAACATTCCAGATGCGTTCCTCCCTAAGCGAAAAGCGCGAAAGGGTTACTGCTGGCTTCCTAGCAATGGAAGTGAGGTTTTTGAAAAAAGTGAAAGTGGCACCGGCACTGTGCTCATTGTAGGTTCCTCCTGTTCTATCCTAGTTGTTTCTACTCTGAATAATAGGCTGTTCTTTATGTACTAATGATAGCTCTAATCTGTGTGTTAGGCCCACAGAGTAGTGCCCCAGAATATTCGGATTTGTCAACCAAGAATATGAATAATCATATTACTACCACCAAGCCACGAAGTTACAAAGGAATTTCCTGAAGGTGGTCAGCAGGGTGAGAATACAGCAAGCGAGTCCATAATTGTCACAGCTTTTGGCCGTACTATGCCGCCTGGGTTGCAGTTTAATTCGGACATTTTTAAACAGCTATTAATATGGTAGCTCTATGTTACAAATACAGCCTTTTATGTAGTAGATGATCCAACCTTTCGTATAATGCTAAACTATCTTCTTAGTTGTGGAAGTTATCTCTTTAATTCTACTTATTCTAGTTTATCATAATTTATAGAGCTATGTCATTGTTCGTAATACTAATTAGATATACTAGACTTTATGACCAAACGGGCTCTGAAATACATTTCCCAAATCTAGCACGACAATAACCAATTAGATCGTGCTACTCTACCATGAGTCTAGTACTGCAGTTCACAAATATTTCAAACACGTACCCTTCCGAATTCATTTAAGCTTCAATCTGTACAGCTCTCCAAACCACTGATCATATCTTGGTATGGTAGGCCACTGGGCCACAGTGGAAGGGGTAATGCATTCAGCTACTCATGGTTTCTATCGATTCAATGTATCTTATAGTAGCTATAATATCGCGTAACTGCTACTTCGAGTACTCGACAAATTAGAAATTGCTACAAAGATTATGTATATCACTACCGACAATGCTACTAATAATGATTCCTCTTTAGTTTAAAAAACTATCCTGCTAGTCTCCTGCATAGCTATCTACAGACAGTAAAGACAAAAAGCCCAGAAATCCATTCTTCAAAGCAACAAAATCCCCCATCCTGACAGTACATGTCCTAACAAATAAAAGACAACACAAACTAAGGAAACTCTAAACTGAATGCTAAAACCAACCCCTCACCTACAACACCCAGATTTCCATTGCAATTCGTGAGACTGACCATACCTGTGAAGTGGAAATATGTAATAGGCACATCGAATTCGTAATATAAATATATGGCTTTGGAGTGAAAGGCCTACAATTATGAGCTGCAAAAACTATAAGAAAAAAGTACATGCTATAAGCAGGGTGTATTGGCAAAATGAGAGCCTCAAGCCGTCCATCTGAGAGGGCCAAAAGGGCAGTCCAAGGTAGCAAAAGAGAGAGTGGTAGTAGGGTACCAGCTAATAGTAGGATACTAGTCGACATGACAGAAGAGAAAAAGGGAGGAAGGTCCTAAGCCTTAGTGCTAACCCAACCATTACCAAACTGTAGCAGTATTACCCCATCTCTCATGTAGTCCCTTGTTCTCAGAGAGATAGCATCACTTAGTGAAAGGGATCCAACTAGCAGTAGGGAGGAGGAAGAGTGAGGAGAGGAAGGCGACAGTAGCCTGAACAGAATAACTTGGTGAGTATAGTTGAATCTGACTGCGAGACAGATCCTAAAGTTACTGGCTAATGCTTTTTCCAATAGAGATCATACAAGTGGCGAGAAGGATGTCTATCACAGCTAGTATTGACCAGAAGTGAAGAGAGGAAGCCAACGGTACTAAAGCTAAGTAAGGTCCTATTAGTGAGACAGGACTACTGGGCAAGGCCAGATAACTCTCCCATCATGCGGACAAGAGACATGCAATGCAAAGGTAGAGGAGAATGGAAGAGTTAACCGTACCACTAGGCAGAAACCATCAAGCAGGCAGAAGGGATTGGAGTGGCCCATGATAGTTGACATGGTATCGATAAGCTATGTAGGAGGAAAATAGAAGTGACAGAGTGTAGTATACTCGAGGTTCTTTTTTTCTTTTTGTTTTGTTATCCTATTTATTTCTCCAGCTTTACATACAGTAAGGTTAGAGTTCCTGTCAGCTCTCGCCATGTAGACCTACGCCTCATCCCCGGCTTATTCTTCAGAAGTCAGAAAGAAAGTGGTGACACCAAGAAGGCTAGTACCAGCAGCCAGGAGTTCGATCCTCAGGTCCTACAACTTGAATGTGGAAGGGTCTCACTTAGAGCCACTAATGGCTAAACAGTCCTTGGTTTAAAAGACTCTCCTGCTAGTCTCCTACACAGCTATCTACAAGCAGCAAAGACTGAAAGTCCAGAAACTCATTCTTCAAAGCAAGGGAATTTCCCATCTCTACTGTACATACCCAACTTATCAGATGAAATTCCAAACCAAGGCAAACCTAACCGCCACCTGAAACTAACTACTCATCTATGACAACCAGATTCCTAGTCAGACTCATAGGACAGACCACACCTGTGAAGTCGAAATAATGAATAGGCACGCAGTATAGGTAACATAAACATATATCTAGGGCTTTATAATGATCCCTCTTCGGATAGTTAGTTCTTAGACACAGGGAACAATACTTCTCTTCTTCTCCTTCTTCTTTCCTTTGTCTTACGATAGCACTAGGCCACTGCCTACATAACCAATAGTACAAGATCTTCATCTTTTATCGGGAACACCTATGGTAAGCTTTCTCTAACTCTTCTTCATGAAGAGCCTTCCTTGGCGTAACAATAAAGGTTGCGATAATGATAAAGATCGTAAAGGTGATATATATTCATGAAAGTAATAAGTAGGAAAAGTACTTAGAATTCAATCTAATTTTATTTGAACTCGTACCGCCAACACTGACAAACGACGAGCCCCCATTAGCACAGGAATACCGCTAACTGGTATACCACTAATCCTAAGCTAACTAGGTCTACAGCACTGGACCTGCCGTTACCAAGTCAGGAACGTACGTGAACTAATTACAAGACCATCAAGCAACCCAGAGCCTGCCCTGGTCCAAGTCTGTAGCCGCTTTGGTATGAAGCCAACCAGTACTAAGCGTAGTCAAAGCCGAGCAAAAGACTAACCTGACCAGGTTTCTCATCCAACAAACATAAAATCACTACCATCCAGTCTGAAAACTGTCCCGCAAAACCTCCACCACAGTAGAAAACCAGAAAACACACAAACTAAACCTACAGGCGACGCAATAGCAGGGAGGAAGCAACCGACATGTTAACCTCTCACACATACATGCCAGGCCGTCAACTCTATGAACCCACTTTGCCAGTTGCCTCCGAAGCACGTACCAGTGAGGAGGACCTGTACCTGCTGCCTGTCCCCCAAATAAAACATCATAAACAAAAGAAATACATAGAGGTAGTAACCGACCAAAAAGGCCAGTGGGGTGTATCTCCCACCCATGGTGCCATCCCTCTTCCTGCCAAACCTGTAGCCAAATGAAAGTAACCAAACAAACACCACAAAGTCCAGCACACAAGACCCAAACAAGTCCAACCAGGTGGTCACAACTAATTATCCGCACAGGTGGCCATCAACCCGCCAGTCCGTCGGGGTGCTTTGCAGCACTCAGGAGCTTTGCCCAACAGCTTAAGCCGGACTGGAAACACTTAATTAGACCTCGCCCAACCTGACGCAGGCCCGACTGGTGCTTGGAGGTGCCTCTCTCCCCCCAATCAGCCCCCTCCAAGCCCCACACACTAGATGCCACAGAGCCCATCCAGCCCCTCCAGCCCCTCAGACAGATCAACCATCTAACAGCCATAGGACAGCCCATACCTGGCCCCATCAGGCAGCCACTGGTCTTGGCCACACTAACAGAGCCCCAACCCCAGCACCTTGCAGTTGAGAGGGACCTACCAGCCACAGTTGAGAGCCACAAAGGAGGCAGCACCAATACACTAAGGCACTGGCACCAGCCACACCATCCAACCCAGTCGAACTGAAGTCCAACCACGCCAGGAAAGAGTAGGCAGAGCCAGCCAAAGTCAGCTCCACAGGTCCAGCAACAAGCCTAGACCGAACAATGGGCAAGAGGCCCCCCCACTGATATGACATAAAGAGGGAGGGTGAGCGAACAGGAGCAGACAAAGAGAAGGTAGGCCCTACTTGCAGTGGGTGAATTCACCAACCACAGTCCACAACCGAACCACCCAAACACCCAGACAACAAGAATGTCTGGCAGCCAATCGTCCTACATCACCCCAGGCAGCAACAAACACCACACCAGGGGATAAGGCTTTTCAGGATCAAATTAATCCCCATTGAGGCGAGGAGGAGACACCTGACTGAACCATGGTAAATGCCACAAGGACAAAGCTTCTGGGGGAACAGTGATAAACCACATCGTAGGATTCCAACCATAGAAACGTAACTTAACAAGGAGGGGCTGGGCGGGCACTATCCTGCCACCTGAGGAATGATGCGGCCGGTATGACGAGTTGAACTTGAGAAGGTTATCAGTCTAACCCAAGGGTGTTTTGTATCGCAAGAACTAAGGACTCCATTAAAACCCAACAACTATGAGCTGGCCCAAAGAACCACACAGGAGATTCCCCCAAACATAATGTTCTATTCCCCACAATCAAATGTGAAACCTGAGAGTAGACGACAGAGAGGAAGCCGAAGACATTTTACTGAAAGGGGCTTATAAGCGACTGTGATGAGTAGCTCGAAGTGCCAGTATCATGAGATAACAAGCAAGCAATGAAATGAGAAGCAAACAAGTAATCCGCCACATAACGCCAACAGACCCCAACACCAAGGACCCCAGAAACTACTGAGAGAACTCTGATATCTCCCCCAGAATCCAAGACATCAAGGCCCACCATGGATGCGAAAGAAACGCTATGGGCGAAGCGACAGCAAGGATGAGTAAAAGGTCTTAGAACAAAGCATGAAGAACCTATCTTCCTCTGCCATACCGGCCTCCTTATATAGTGTTCTTCCCACCTGTAGTCATATGATCCAAAGTGGTCACATGCACGAAACCAAATCATAACAAACTAGTCATATGACCAAATTAGTCATATGCTCAAAACCCATTACCTCATAGTAAGGTTATGTGTGAAAACTCATAAACTAATTATAACGCAATAAACAAGTCATATGACTCAAATGAGTTACATGCGCAAAACCCATGACCTCATAACCAGGTCATGTGCGAAATATCAATCAAATGCATAAAGCATACCTGCAAGGTACACCTGCAAGGCATACTTGCCAGGCATCCATCCCATGACTCATATTCAGGTTATTTGCGAAACATACTAAAACATCACACATCATATGACCCAAACATGTTATATGTACAAAACAATAACATACTTATGACTCATAATTATGTGTCATGTGAAAACCCTTTCCATGCCAAGCCACATCCGTGACAGGCTTATAGGCCACAAACATGAGTGGGAGAAGCTGTAAGAAAAGAGGGCGCACACTAAGCCAGAGGCATTGGCGAAATGGGAGCCAAGAGCCATCCATCTGGGAGGACAAATATGGCTACAATAGATAGCCAAAAAGGGTGAGATAGTAGGATACCAGTGGACAGTAGTAGGATACCAGTCAATGAGACCAATGAGAAAAGAAGAGGCTGGACCTGAGGCGCTAGTGCACACCTAACTAAATCTGAACAATTATCGTATTACCATATCTTTCATGTTGTTCCCGGTTCTCAGAGAGATTGTATCACTTAGTAGAAGGTATTCCACCGGTAGTAGAGAGGCAGAAGGACATGGGAAGGAAGGCATCCATAACTTAAACCAGGCAACTAGGAGGTTATAGTCAAATCTCACTGCAGATAGACCCCAAAGTTACTAGCCTAGGCATTCTCCAATGGAGATCAAACAAGTGGGGAGAAAGACATCTACCACTGCCAGAACTAACCAGAAGCGAAGAGAGGAGGGCGACTGAACCAAAGTTAAGTATACCCTTATTGGCCAGATGGCACTACTGGGTAAGCCAAGATAACTTCCTTAGCAAGTAGACCAGAGACAAGTGCAGCAAAGGCGGGAGAAGAAGGTAGAGCTAACTGTACCCCTAGGTAGGAACCATCAAGGGAGTAGAGGAGAGTGGAGAGGACCCATGATAGTTGACGTAGTATTGCCAAGCTATGTGGGAGGAAAATAGGAGCGAAAGAGGGTACTGTACCCGAGGTTCTTTTTTTTTTTTTTTTTTTTTTTATTATCATCTTATTTATTCCTCTAGATTTATGTATAGTAAGGTTGAGGATCATGTTAGCCTACATTATAGAAACCTGTCCCTCTACTCCACCTTGTTCTCCAGCAGCCAGAAGAAAAACTCTAATACCAGAAAGGCTAACACCGGCAGTCAGGTGCCCAATCCTCAGATCCTACTACTTGAATGCAGAGGGGTCTCACGTAGAGCCACTGATACCCAACCAGTCCTTGTTTTAAAAAGGTCTCCCGCCAGTCTCCAGCACGTCTCTCTACAAACAGTAAAAACTAAAAGTCTTGAAATTTATTCTTCAAAGCAAGGAAATCGCCTATCCTGATGGTACGCCGTCTACCAAACAGGAGGAAAACCACAACCAAGGAAACTCCAAACCGCCAACCGAAACCAACGGCTCGCCTACGACAACTGGATTCCTAAGCTAACCTGTAACGTGTTCGTGAGGTGCTAATCACAATATTAGTAATAGGTAAGATAGTTGACAGTTAGTCTGCTGTTTCAGAGAGGAGACAAGAGCTGAGAAATAAAGGAGGCTTTGAGAAGGTACTAGGAAAACAAAGAGGTAACTGTTAAACTAAATATATTGATATACTGTCTGTCAAAGTCTGCCATTTCCATCGTGGAATTAGGTATTCCTTAAATACACAATCTGTGAATGTCTAGCATAAACAAAACTTAATCAAAGGTATTCAATGATACACTTTGGTAAAAACAAATTATGTATCAAAATAATACTTGAAACAAAACATAAAACAAAATCAAGTATCAGAGTGATACTTAAAATAAAACATAAAACAAAACCAATAACTAAGTACCCATACCGGTTACATTCCCCAAAGTAAAACAACTAGTTAAATAAACGAAACCTAATGATCATCAAAAGTTGAGTCTGAGAAACTAATAGCTCTAGTTTCTCTTATAAGCTCTTCATCATAAGTGTCACACCAGGGACAAGAAGAAATCCTAAGAAAACAAAAAGACTCAAAGAAATATAGGTCACAATAGTTACAAATACCAGATTCATGTGGTATGTCTATCTAAGCATTATTGCAATTGTGGCAGTATTCTACCCAGAGGATGGCGAAGTAGTCTTCAGGTTGGATAATATCACTCTTCAATTACAGTCCAACAGGCTGTTGTTGCTGCCTTATATTGAGCTCTATATAGTTTGACATCGTTATGGTTTTTGGATGGTGAGTACTGACTAGACATGGTTGTCGAGAACCTGCTCCATTGCTTGGTTTTCCTCATCACTGCTTTCAAATTTCAACTCAAACTATGGTGTTCAATATCCATCTCTGGCCTCTAGTTCAAGTTGCCATTACTCGGTTTCTGGTATAGCTGGTGTCCAGCACATTGTAATGTTGTTAATCGTAGGATGTAATGAATCCTTTGGCATATTGTCTTCCCACTACTTGTTTACCATGTCCACAGTGTGCTCTAGCCCTTCCCGTAGTTTCCAGCTGTTTTCGCTCCTTTGGTAACCTTTCTATTTGACCAGGAACTGGTCATTTCCATGCCAAAGGTGGTGATCGCAAATTTCTTCAACTCCATATTCATCTTCCTTATCGATAATGATAGGTGCAGGTCGAGAGTGGGTTCTTTCAGGGAACCTAGAGGCATCATTAGGATTGAAGTGCTTAAAAGCAGAGGCATGGAAAACAGAGGTGTCGCAGCGATACATGCATCTATCTCTCTGAACAGTGTAGTTTTTCCTATGCTCATCGAAAGACAAAACTTTGAAGGGTCTTCACCATCGTGGTTGAAGTTTCTTGCTGCGTCCAACATTGGTAATAAATATATTTCCATGGACTATGAGCATGTTATCGGGCAGAATAGATATATGATTACATCATTGCTTTTAGGCAGTAGTTGTGCTTTGTAATCATGGAGCTTTAACAGCTTGAAAGACATCATTCCAGATAACTTGGTGGTGGTTTAAGTAGTCGTCAGAGGCAGGAATAGAGGAGACCTGAAATAGGGTTATAGGTAAGAGATAGTATTGGTGGCCGTAGATTGCCTTATATAGATACATTCCTAATGTGTCCAAATATCGGGTGTTGATATATGCGGTGAGCTTAGCGAGAGCTGCATCCCAGTTAGTCTGTCAGTCATTGATCATGTTTCAAATTGCAGTCTTGACTTCATAGATCTTGCATTCAGCTTGACCATTAGTCTCGTAATGTCCAGGAATAGCCATATTGTCGTTGATTCCAAAAGAAGTTACAGTTTACTTCTAGAATCTGGCTGTCAAATAAAGATCAGCATCACTAACAATAGACAATAGGTAACTATGAGGGGTAAATAGGTATCACTGGAGGTTATTTCAGGTGTCTTTGGTAAAGTCAGTGACATTCATTAGTATAAGCTATATGTATCAGGAAAATTAATCAACAGCTACCAAGATAGGCTCATAACCAGTGAACTTGTTGAATGGTCCAGTGAAATCGATAGCAAAAGATTCAAATATCTCGCAAGGCAATTGGAGTATCTGGGCATTCCCTTCTGGTAGTTGTGTTCGTTCCGTATTTGACTGTCTGAGTTTACATTATTTGATGAAATTGTGCAAATCCTTTCACATTTTAAGTCAGTAAATATATTTTGAGGTGTATTGGAGGTTGCAGTTGGAACTGTGGTGTCCTTCCTTGTGGATTTCAGTAATGACATATTTCCTGATAGTTATTCCATTGAATATATGGCCTTTCAGGATGTATAGGCAATGTTCACTATAGCGATTGCTGGTATAGACCATTTCATTAGAAATGTTATTGGGGACGAGATCTCTATATCTAGAGCTGTCTATAGCTTTGAAATAGATTGGGTCATGGCGGTATCCAGCTATTATTTGACTTTGAAAGAATGAAGTCAATTTCTCCAGGACTGATCTAACATCTCGTACATCTTCAATCAGCGATCCTCTGTTTTACTGGCTGGGATTACCTTCTTCCTCCACAGTTTCGTAGAGCTGTTGGTGATGTTCAGGAATTGTGGATGGTATAACAGAGACGATAACTTCATTGTTATATACTCACAAGGGTCCACCAAATAGTGGTCCTGAATCTATCATGGGAGGTGATGATGGGTACGCAGGTTGTAGATGGAATAGGTAAGATGCTGCTTTTAGGTAGAATGCTGTTTCTTCTAGTTGTTCAAGACCTTGGAGTTGTCTTGGAACAGGATTAAGAGAAAGAAGAGGTTGGATTGATCCATCATCAACGTCGTATATTATTTGCTGTTCTTCTTCTCCTTCAGCAGTACCATAGCTGGTATAATTCAAGTCCTTAACAGAGGTATAGTATAGTCACTGAGATCTGCTACCGAATTTAATTTCAGTCTTGTAAAAGGGACAGGTGTCGAGGTAACAATAGGACCAGTAGAGTTTGATTTGTTCAAGCTCATAAGGAGGTGTACTGCAGAGCGTGCAATCGTCTTTCCAATTATCCACGATTTCTTTTATGCATTCTGTTCCAGCTGCTCTGTACATGGTATAGGAGAAAGCAGTAGAGGGAAGGGTAGTACTGGTAGTAGCCAATGATGGTTCTTGTTCATAGGTGGTGTCATTAGAGCTATCTTCATTTTGTCTTATATGGTTATAAACAAGAGGAGGGTCTGAGAGCCACTGGTTTTCTTAAATGTAGGAGAGATCAATAGCTCAATAGTTGGTTCTTCCAGTGGCGTAGATGATTTTCATATCTTATTTGCTGATTTCTCCTATCCATCATGTTCTCCTCCGGCTAGAGATCTTGTCACTTTTCAGATTAGTGAAAGGTTGGTGGTCGATAACAATAATGAAGGTGTTGCCTATTAAGATATGGTTGAAAGCAGCAAGGGCATCAATCACTGCAAGGGCTTCCTTGTCTGTGGTTCCATAGTTTATTTGTGAATTAGTGAACTTCCTGCTGTGCAATGCTACTGGTCTTACCATTTCATATGAGGGTCCTTGACTAACCCATACTCCAACTCCTACATTTGATATATCAATAATCAATCAGATTGGTTCTGGTTTGTTGTAGTCGATACATCATATAACATTGGCATTCTTGATCAATCCTTTAATGTTGGTAAAGGCTTGGTCAGCAGTGTAGGTCCAAAAAGGTTTTGCATTGCCAGTAAGGTCCGTGAGCAGTGCAGTCACAGTGGCATATTATGGTAGATACTAGGAGATATAGTTGACAAGTCTTAGGAATCGTATAAGTTCATCTTGGTTTCGGGAGATTGTCCACTATGTTAAACATGATATCTTCCCAAGGGCAGTATGTATTCCTTCATCGTCTATTACATGTCCCTGGATATCAAGCTTGTCAGCAAATACAGTTAATTTCTTTTAGCTAGTATTGAATTTAGCTTCCTCTATATTAGTACATACCAAACCTTTATGGTATGTATGTTCTACTTCAGAGCTTGAGAAAATGAGGATATTGTCAATGTATACCTATACAAAATAGTGAAGGTATTTGCTTAGCTGATTTTCCATGATTCACATAAAGGTGGCTGGAGTATCCATCTTACCTTGTAATATGACTCGGCTTATAAACCCTCCGAAGGGCATTTTGAAACTGTTATAGTGTTCACTTTCTGGGTCTATCCTTGTCTGAAAATAGGTATCGCTTAGGTCAATCTTGCTTTGGAATCTAGCCCACCCTACTATATTCAGGATTTGGGACGGGTTTGGGATAGCTGAACTGTCCATAACCATGTTTTTATTTCTTAGTTTCAGGTCAACTAGGGGGTGGATTCTTTTGCCATCTGCTTTCAGTTAAACAAACATTGGTGCAGCACCTAGCACTTCGACTTGATAGATAATTCCTCTTCTTTCATTCTGGTTTATCCAATCGCATAGTGGGTTTGTATATATATTAGTGATAGAGTAGGTTGGTTGGTTCTTGAGATTAGAGGTGTCCTCTAGGCAGATATGGCCATTTATTTGCCTCATAGGTGGTAGTTCTTCCAGGATCCAGTTAGAGAAAACATTAGAGTATTCATTCAATAGTCGCTGGGTAGTTGCTTTAGAGACTGCAGCATGGTATTCTCTGCTTGTTAGTTTGCATGAGACTCTGATCTTCTGATCAGGAAAATTGATAGTAGACTCTCTACATCTGATTATAGCCTTGTAGCAGTTTAGAGAAGGCATCCTAGTGTCATGAACTTGACTTGGCATGGAAAAGGTTTTCACATGACACATAATTATGAGTCATAGGTATGTTATTGTTTGACGCATATAATACATTTGAGTTATATGATGTGATGGATTAATAGATTTCCCACATGACTCAAATAAGAGTTATGGGACATGCGCCTGGCAAGTATGCCTTGCGAGTATGCCTTGCAGGTATGCCTTGCACATACAATTTGTATTTAGCACATGACATAATTATGAGGTCATGGGTTTTACACATGTGACTCATTCAAGTTGTATGACTTATTTATTGTGTTATAATAGGTTTATGAGTTTTCGCACATGACCTTGCTACAAGGTCATGGGTTTTGAGCATGTGACCACTTTGGTCACGTAATTCATTTGTTATGATTTGGTTTTACACATGTGACCACTATGGGTAACATGACTACAGGTAGGAAGAATACTACATAAGGAGGTCGGTATAGCCGAGGAAGATAGGTTCCTCATGCTTTGTTCTAAGTACCTTTCCTACTTCTTGCACTCTGTGTCGGAAGTGAGTACACCAATACTTTACCTTCTTTTGCTTATGATAAATACTTCATCTACTGTTACTTGTTTGTGTTTTTCGTTTTGGGTGGTCGGTTAGAAGTTAGTTGTTCTTACTTAGAAGTCATTTCAGTGTAAGATATCTGTGGCCTGGTCCTGGTAATCACTGAGTATAGTTTGGGCGAGGATGGCATCTTTGACAGCCTCCTCTTCCACGGATTCTCCCCACTCTTCTAGGATATCATTTCCCATTCGGTACGACTCCAACTCCTCCTTCTCACTTGAGACTGCCCATACAGCCTTGTCTCTTGTGCCTGCTGCTGAGGCTGGCCGTAGCCTTATTCCTACAACTACACGGTCATATGTTGTACCAAAAGCGAACTTTAGTTTCCTACTGTTTCACCACTGTCACGGGTATCAGAATGCGGTAAACCCATAGTTTGATGTGTTGGTTCAGCAGATGGTCGCTGATGCGACGGTCGCCACAATGAAAGAAGTAGAGATTTTAGTGAGGCGTTTCCTAATTGGGAGAAGCTATTCAGCCATGTGTGGCTTGAACTAGAACACAACCACAGGACTGTTTGTTTGGTTCAATTCCGACCATGGCTCGGAGTATTCCCCAGGTCCCACTCCCTCCTCTCCAAAGACTCTCAGGCCATCGTCACTGAATCCTCTGTGCTGCCAGCCACCAGCAACTCAGCAACAGCTAAGGTTGAGGTGAGTTCATAGTCTACTACCCCTTCCCTCGCTAGGGCCATCCAAAGCAAGATGCCCGGTTTCCTTCGCCAGGCCCCTGTACGTATGGCTGGCTCATCCACTTGCTCTTCTTTGGCCGAGATATCCTCTGGCGAAAGGACTCTCTACGAGACCCCAAAGTTCAAATTAAATGACCCTGAGGATAAAGACAACAATACTCCTACCGCTGGGATATAATACAGTACGCAATCGGCATCCCCTATCAAATGATATACTGCTCGCGTTTTGGGACCACAATTCTTAAGGGCCATGAATGTCAATGAAGGATGAGAAAAACAGATCGTTTCCACCCTCCCAAGTCTGCCCCATACTGTACATCATGGGCGCCTGCCCATTCCCCCCCATGCGGAACTCCTATTGACCATCGAGGCTACACCACTCTCCCCATCTCCACTGAGAACCGAAGACGTCCTGCCCACCTTTGTAGTGTTGGCTCTGGACACTCCCATAGGTTTGGAAGAAGGTCCCACCTCTGAAGCAACTGGACTGGGCGACAGCATCCAAGCCCCATCTCCAGCAATGGCATCGTCACCACTGGCCTTTGGTAAACAATAGACCTTGCCTGAAGAACAGCTGTTAAGCTCCCAGGAAGACTCGCACGACATCTAAGTACGGTTAGAAGTTCAACTTCCGGATACTTAGTATGAGGAAGCCGATGCTATTGTGGCTCGGGTGGACTCAATTATGGCAGGAGTATGCGAGATGTTAGATGCAGGTAGGACTCCCTCTCTGGGACCCCACTCAGGTAGTATAATTGGGTCCATGTTTGAAGGCCTGGAGGACATCTGCTCTGGCAACACTCAGCCCCTCCTCTCCTCAGAATGCGGGTCAACCGAGGACAATACAGTACATAATGTCTGAGCTTAGATGAACAATGGCGTCGCATTTGATAATAAAGGACTAGAGGGTGGGGTGAATTACTGGAGCTGTGTACACCTGCTGGAACAGGCAGTGAAGGCCCTGACAGACATTGTTGGAAAGCAATGGGAAGAGAAAGAGACCCTGCAAGATAGGTTGTCCCCCCACTGCCGATTCTCTTCAGCAGTATCTGGTAATACTCTGTCTATTTTGTTAGTGACAACACCACCTCCTGGCTCCTCTAAGAAAAAGGAGACTGCTGCGGTGGCTCCTACTACTAAGGCCTCCTTTATAGAGGTAGTGAAACAGATGGTATATGTGCCCAAACCTCCTGCTGCTCAAGGGGAACAGGCACCCTCCACCCACCCCACATTAGCAGCCTCCTCCTACCAGTCTAGTAATGGAAGCTCCTCTAGTGAAGGGGAGATAACTGTACGTGTGGCTCACGCGGGCGAAGGCAAATCCGTGCACTGGGAAAAAGAGGATAAGGGGGAGGAAGAAAAGAGGAAGGGAAGGAAATGTGGTAGATGCCTGAATGGTGCTGCCAGAAGGAGGAGCAAGACTGCTAGAGGATCTGGTAGTGAGAAGGAGATGGCGATCCCGGCCGAGACTCAGGGGAAGAATGCTGACAAGTAGGAACTGGCTCACGTGGCTGCTGCACCTACTGCTCTGCCGGCTCAGTCGGGGCCTGCAGTCATGGCCAGTATTAAGGTAACCACAGACCCAGTATAACAGGAGCACCAATGAGTTCTAATGGGGCCTCCTGATCGACTCAACTCAGGCCCAGCACCACCACAGTCATCGCCAACCCAGGATACCTGTGGGAGGCATATTACAATACAGTTTGCTACCCGCGAGGAGGTTGTCTTACCACAAGGAGTTGGTGGTGCCGGGCACATCCAGCCTGAGATTAATTGTATTTTTCTGATGCTGGCAGAACATTCTGTTACTGAATTAGGCAACTGGCTCAACAAGGCAAGGCTTGACCTACTTAGAAAATTGTCGCTCCCAGAATTTGAGTTTCAGAGGAACTTGGAAAAGGTAAAGATTTTTGTTTCTGGTGTCTCACTTGCTGACACAGGATGAGGATCAATTTGGAGGATTGAGGAATGGACTGGGAGCATAGCGTTTGATGGCCTCCGTACTGAATTGGAGCAATCCAACACTGGTATAGTCACTGTTTCCAGGCCAGATATTATGTGATCCATCCACGCCATGAGACAGGCCAATGCTACAACATGTGGTATCTGCTTCATAGTCGAAAGGAACGAGGCCATCAGGGAATGAGTGGCTGAAGGAAGGTTTTGGTTGAGAGGAGGAGCCCATAATGTCTGGGTATTTGAAAAACATAGACCCCTAAAGGTTTGTAGTAAGTGTTTGGAGACTGGTCATTTTGAGGTCACATGTGGCCACCCACCCCGCTGTCGGTTTTATTTTGAAGTACATTTTTCCTGGAAACATGTATGCAGTAAGCTTGGATGCCCCAAAGGCATAGGACAGGCCTGTGGACACACTTGGAGACAATGCTGCCTCTGCGACCGGATAGACCACTTCACTGGATATGAGTAGTGCCCAGGAGTCAGGTCATCACCCTCAGCTACATCATCCTCGCCTCCAAAACAAGAGACTGCCCCACCAATAGAACCTGCTGAGAAGCTGGAACAACAGCGAAGTCAGACAAGGAAGGCCAGATAAAGCCACCACAGTCGTGGAAGGTCCCCAACACCATGGCAGGTTGAGATCAGCAGCGATGAGGAAGATGAAGATCCCCGTCATAAGTCCAATAAGGCCAAAGGTAAGAAGCTGGAATATTCCTCTCCCTCCTCCTCCCCAGGGCGTAGGAATTTAAAAACCACTGCCACCACCAAATCCAGCCAGAAAGATACTTTTTGGACCACCCAGCACCAAGATAGTGGTGTCTCCTATGCCTCTGGCCCTTGCAGCCTGAGTGGATCAGTTGAGGCCCCGTTTTAATACTTGCTATCACAATGGCATTAAATGTGGGGAGGAGTAGTCAGAATCTGGTGCTGGCGTTTGATTTGTTTTCCTTTATTGATTTGTTTTTTATTATTGAACCACCAGTTGACCTAAAGAGGCTACATGTATTTATAGATGTTGATGGGTGGGATTTGTTTTCTTTTATTAAGAGGTCAGGCGTTGAGGTATTTGTTCAGTCCCATATCTGTGGGATTTTTGAAATAGTAGGACATGGGGAAAGTAGTGCCAGTGTTAGTTATTGGGAAAAGGTGGGTAAAGAGAGTACTCGCTGGAGTCTACTTTCAACCTGGCTATACCAAGGACTAATTTGTTGGTTGGTTGGGTGAACTTGAGGAACCAAACATTACATTAGGGGACTTCCATGCCAGACACAAGAATTGGAACCCCGATGTGGACCGCAATAATATGGGTGGACGATGGCTGAAAAATTGGTTCACTGTCCCAACTTGCGACCTGAACATGGTCCCTCTAATGGTATCAATCTTCCGAGATATTTCCTGAATCGACCTTTACCTGCACAGGGTGCCGTATATCAAGCATCAATACTTGAACGCTGCTGGCCATGAGCATAGTGCTCAAGCCCTTAGGTTGACCATTGACCTTGCTGATAACATCATGCGTAAGAGACCAGCCTGGAAGAAGGTAGTCTGAGAGATGGTTGGGAAGCAGTTGGATGGCCTGCAGGGGATGGAGGATGAGAGGTTGTGGGAAGAAGAAGAGTGGTGGACACACTCCTAAGGGCCTCTATTGAAAGAGGTCAGTGCAAGTGGTGGACACTAGAGTTGGAAAAGATAAGGTTGGATATGGCCCAGCTGCGTCGATACTCCAAAAGCAAAGTGGAACGGACGGAAGACTACTGGCTGGCCCGATGTGCTTACTAGGCATGTCTATTAAGAGCTAGATTCGAGCACATTAGGGAAAAAATAGCTGCGAGCTAAGACCCAGGTATATTTAGGTTGGCACAGAAGCTGCAAACTAAGTGAACTCTTCCTTCCATAGCCCATACAGATGAATCATATGCTACTACGTACTAAGACATTAGCAACCTGATTGCACAACAGTTGTCCCCGGTTGACCCCACACCTTGGGAGGATTACAAGATTGATATAGACAGTGCTCAAGAGATGGAAATTGCCCTTGCCAGGTCCCCTACAAACACGGGCCCAGGCAAGGACGATATTGGTTATCCCTTACTACAGTTTTGGAAGTGAAGAGATATGGCAACATTGAGGTGCCTGATTGACTACGGGTTATGACACGATATTCCAGACTGGCATAAGGCTGAGGTAGTACTTATACCTAAGCTAGACAAACCCTGGTATGATATCATGATATCTTGAAGAATGATACATCTCCTGCCAACACCGGCAAAGGTCGCAGAGCACATGGTCCTGTTGAGACTGGCTGCCTGCCTCGATCTGGGAGAAACACAGTTTGGGTCTCACCGGAAGCAGGATGTTCATGATGCCATAGCAGTGGTCTTTGAATTCCTACAGCAGAACGAGGGGTACAAACGTCTGATCTGGTCCATGGAAGTTGAAGGAGGATTTAATAACATTGATATCAATCTCCTATCAGACTTTCTGGAAGTCCAGGAATGTCCCCTGTACCTGTGCCAGTGGATCCGGCAGTGGAATTCCCGTCAGTCAGTCCAGTTTCGCTTCAACTGATGCATCTCCCAACCCTGCTATATCAGTAAAGAAGTACTTCGGGGCTCACTCCTTTCCCCGTTCCTTTTTAGTGAGTACATGGCAGACATATTCAACCACATATGCGGTACTCCTTGGATATGTGACAGCTGGTAATCTCATACATTGATGATGGGGTTATCATGATAGTAGCAGAATCCTGTAAAATGGTCCAATACCATGCAGGAGAAATGTTTGCAGATTGTAATTGTCTAGCTGGGACTAGGGGAATGGGGTTCAGTGCCCTCAAGACCTAGTAGATTGGATTTGGGGACAGGGTATGGGGAGAAATGGAACTGTTAGGAGAAATGGTGTTGCCTTTGGAGGACTTGCGGGTTCTTAGGTATAGGATTAATGTATTTCTTAACTTTTCTTCCCATGTAAAGTATTGGTTGGATAGGGGGTTGGGTGTTAGGAGAAGGATTCCGGCTTTGGGGAGGAGATTTAGAGATGTTGGTGGATTAGGAGTGTGGGAGACTTACCACTTGATACAGGCAGCCTACCTTCCAACTTTCTACTATGAACTTGAGTTTGTAATAGACTATGCATCGTATGTGAAGTAAATTCTGGTCCACATTGATCACTGTCTCCGGTCAGTGTTTCAAATACCTATGAAGCAGGCGAACAATATACTGTTGGCCGAGTTCTGGGTACTACCTGTTACTATTCAGGGAAGGTACCTACAATGAAGGTGTTACAGCCGGTTTATCAATTACTAATACTATGACCAGCATCCCTAGTTTGGTAAGATATGGTTACAATGGAAAGAGAAAGACAAGGTGGCATATCGGCAGACTTCAGATAGGGAGCTCACCTACCACCTGACGGTTTCAACCGGAAAAGGCAAGGTGGTAATGACAGCATACCACCATGTGCTTTATACGGACCTCTATGCATCCTCGGATATAGTGGGATACTCTGATAGGTCCAAGTGCTCTGAGTGGACTGGCATGACTTGGGCAGTGTTTGAGAAAGCAGCCTTGACCCGTGTTGACGGGTACTCAGTTCCCCCATCTTGGAGTATTGTGGAGTGCGAGTTGTTTGCTGTTGTGTGCACCCTCCGACATACTCAGGGTATGGCTAAGGGATGCCCAGTCCATGTGTTTTTGGACTGCATACTGGCATTCATCCTGGTTGACAATATGTTTTCAGATAGTGATTCAGCTGAGTTGTAGGAGGTGATGGTGTCCTTGTTGAAAGCATTCTCTCACATTATTCTCTGTTTGGTCCCCAGTTACATGGGCATTGATGGCAACGATATGGTTGACCTGAAGGCCAAGGCCTATGTTGGACGCCCCTTGTACCTGCTTTGGAAAGGGGTGAGCTTCGGGATTGGTCATGTGGCCCTGGCTCAGGAGCTCCGTAAGGAGGAATGGGGGAGCTGGCATGTGAAGGAAGGGCGTGGGTATTACGCCCAGGAACCGAAGGCACCCCAACACCTCTGGAGCCTGACCTAAATGGACTCCTACATTTTGTTAAAAATCCATAGTGGGACGGACATGGTCGGCCATGACAGCTGTGATGGAAAAAAAGACAGACGCCACTGGACTGAGTGCTCTCACTATGCTAGAGGGCAACTTTCTAATGAAGACTTGTATAAGAACTTTGCAGTCTCTAGGTAGAAGTATTGGTGAGTGGATCATTGGTGGTTAGGCCTGGGAATCCCTCATCATGTTGAGGTCGCAAATGGGGAGTTAGGTGTGGCAGGTAACCTCTTTGATGGCACACTGATGGTGGAAAGAGAAGGTGTGACAGTATCAATAAGGGATCCTACGACTTGCACCCAGTGCGAGAAGAGACACGACAGTAGTGGCTGCGTATTACCAGATGAGGTGAGACTGCTGACGAAGTGGTTCTTTTTACCTGACCAGTGTTGTTGCTAGTGTCTCTGTTGTGGTACTGCCTTTTCTGCTGTGGCCACCAAGAAACATGCCACTTTCATGGAACATTTCAAGAAACAGCCCCAGTATTTACAGATATGTCATGATCGATTTTGGCATTCTCAGCATCAGCTGTAGGATGAAGTAAACTTGACAACATGGACATCGGTGGTTCTGAGATGGGCTGAGATGAACAGGTTGCTGAAGGAACCCTGCTGCCCCTTTTGTGGGTTAGTGTTGGCGGAGGGTTATTGAGATCTTGAATTGCATTATAAGAGAATGGAGGGATATTGGGTTAGACTGTATGTTTTCTTTGTTGAGTTTGTAGGATAAATTGTGTTGGAGGTGGATAGGGGTGAGAGCATGAGACAGTAGCTGGGTAGCCAGGCTGGAAGACGTGTTAATCCAGGTAGCGCTAGTTACTGCAAGTGCCTCTAAGCCCACAGAGGTTGTGATTTTTGCATTTCTATTTAGAAGGGGCAGTTGCGGGGTG
Organism: Tuber melanosporum; assembly: GCF_000151645.1. NCBI lineage: Eukaryota > Fungi > Ascomycota > Pezizomycetes > Pezizales > Tuberaceae > Tuber > Tuber melanosporum. The sequence goes on along the minus strand of NW_003298876.1, from coordinate 119,305 downwards.
GAATAGGTCTGCGGTAGTGTATTTTTAGATAGTTTGTTTTATGGGGTGTGGGGGAGACTGGTCATATGCCAGTGTTGGCGGTACTAGTATAAATAAAAATTACATTGAATTCTAAGTACTTTTCCTACTTATTACTTTAACGAATATAAAATATGTTTACAATCTTTATCATTATCGCAACCTTTATTGTTATACCAAGGAAAGCTCTTCGAGAAAGAAGAGTTAGAGAAAGCTTATAATAGGCGTTCTTGATAGAAGACAAAGGTCTTGTACAATTGGTAATGTATGCAGAGGCCTAGTGCTATCATAAGATGAAGGAAAGAAGAAGGAGAAGAAGAAAAGAATCGTTCCCTGTCGCCAACAACTAACTATCAGAAGAGGAATCATTACACCTAGTTAGAGCATCATATTTGGCTAGGTTTCCTACCAGCATTTCTTGAGAGAGTAGAGTAGTGGAATCAAGACTGATAGTTGCAATACAAGTCTTATGACTTGTAGATCTTGATTCCTTTACTGCAATATTGATTAGTATGGGTAGGCTAAAGTCTTGGGTCAGGAGTCCATGGACAGAAACAAAAGTATTGCTAATCATGTCTCTTCCAATTGAGCTAGTATCGAACAAAATATGGGCTTTTTGTCCATTGATCAGAATAGTGCCTTCAAGAGCCATGTGGGTTTTGAACGTAGTAGGTGGTCAGACACTGTCGCATTCTACATCAATATATCCAATGTGGATTTTCTCATACTCAGTCGATAAGGTGTCATCACTATTGCTTTCAATGTTATTAGCGGATTCCTCTTATTTGATAGCTTTTCCTTTTCCCTTCTTGGTAGGGCAATTCTTTGCCATGTGTCCGGTCTTTCCACATTCAAAGCATTCACCCTTCTAGTATCTCGATTCCTTGGTGGGCTTTGCTTTCTTCTTTCAAACTCATGGTGTTTTTTCTGTAGAGTTGTTAGAGGGCTTTTGTGGGGGTAGTCTATTATTGATGGAGGATGACTGAGTTTTGTATACCTTAGATTTTTGGAGTATAGTATCTTTTGTTAAGCCACTTTGATTATAATTCCTATGTCATCGTCTTCTTCTTCTAGTGGTTCCACTTCTCGTTAGAGGATAGGGTACATAGCATCATAGAATCATCACATCAGGATATAACCAGAGATGACTCCTTTCTTCTTTCAGTACCTGTACATCAAGAGATCCGTAGCTACTTCTGTAATCCCTTTAATATGCGTTCTATTGACTTGTTGAGGTTTATTGAATTTCCTATATAACAGGTCGTTTGTAATAGAGGATTGGAAATGGTCTTTGAGGTATTCAAGTACTGTAGTTACTCTTAGCTTCCAGTTTCCACCATATTCCTTGTAGCATTGGTAGTAGGCATCCATTACCTTTCCTTCGCAGAATGGTAATAAGTAAAGTCCTGATATAGGTTTTTCCACATCTACTCTCTTTAAGAGGAGATAGTAAGAAAGTGTTGTTGCCCATCGATTAAATGCTTTACGTTTAAGATCTTTCCCTTCACCTGTAAATTGAGGCAGTATATGAAGCTTGAGTCCAGGTATGTCAGGTATTTCAAAATCTTCTACTTCTTCAGGTCTTACCCTTGACTTTCCACCTCCTGATAGTCCTCCTCCTATACTAGCCATATCCAATTCACTACTAGACTCAGAGTTGTTCAGGGGTTTGAAGGTAGTTTTCTTTACTAGTGTAGGGGGGAACTCTCCTGGTGGTTGTGGTGCTTCCATGTTTGCAGGTTTTTTAGGCTCTTTAGCAGAGCATTGAGGTTGTTTCTTTCTTGAAAGGTTTTTACTTGGGATCTGCTTCCCACTTCTGATCATTAATGACTCTATATTGGTATTAAGATGAATCCCAATATACTGTCATTTAGCCACTTCTTTCCACTTTCATTCTGAGGTAGATGTCAAGAGGTTGAGCAGGCCTAAATCCAGTAACAGGTTCTTATCCACTTGCTGAGGTTAAAAAAATGTAATCTGTTCATAAGGTACTAATCATGATATTGGTAATAGGTGCAATAGTTGGCAGGTAGCTTGCTCTTCTAGAAAGAAGGCAAGAGCTGAGAACTGAAGGAGGCTGCCAGGGTGTACTGAGAAAATAAAGAGATAACCGTTCAACCATGTATATTGATATACTGTCTGTCGAAGCCTGCCATTTCCATTATGGAATTAGGCAGTCTTTAAATACATGATCTGTTCATATCTAACATGAATGAAACTTAAATAAAAGTATCTAATGATATACTTTAGTAAACACAAATTAGGTATCAAAATGATACTTAAAACAAAACATAAAACAAAATTAAGTATTACACGATACTTAAAACAAACTAAGTATCAAAGCGATACTTGAAACAAAACATAACATGAAACTAGTAACTGAGTACCCATACCGGTTATATGACCAGTGGGACTAACCACTACCTTGAAGTTTAAATAACGAATAAGCATGCTATATATGTGAAATAACCATCTATTTTGAGCATATAGCCCACTGATATGAGTAGGAGAAACTATAAGGAAAGAGCACCCGCTATAAGCAAGAGGTAGTGGCAAACCAGAAGCTCCAAGCTGTCTATTAGGGAGGACCTATGGTACTACCTCAGATAGCAAAAGAGTGAAAGGTAGTAGCATACAAGCCAACAGTCATCAGGTACTAGCCAATATGACCGAAGAGGAAAAGAGAGGTAGGACCCAAGGCCTCAGTGCAAACCCAACCGAAATCAAACAGTTACCCTAGTACCATATCTCTCATGTAGTCTCTTATTCTGGCGGAAATAGCATTACCTAGTGGAAGAAATTCTACCAATGGTAGGGAGTCAGAAGGGAGTTGAGAGAAAGGTAATTATAGCTTAAACCAAGCAACTAGGCAGGTATGGTCAAACCTCACTGTAAGACTGACCCTAAAGTTACTAGTCAATAAGTGCCCCAATAAGTATCATAGAAGTTGGAAGAAAGACGTCTACAACCACCCGCGCCGACTGGAAGCAAAGCGAGGAAGCTGACAGTACCAAAGCAAGGCGAGCCCCTATTAGCAAGACAGGACTACTGGGCAAGCTCAGGTGACTCCCCCATCAAGCAGACAAGAGACAAGTGAGGCGAAAATGGGAGGGGATCGAAGAGTTAACAGTACCCCTAGGTAAGAACCATGGAGGGAGTAGAGGGGAGTTGGGTGACTCACGATAGTTGACGTGGTGTTGTGAAACTATGTGGAAGGAAAATAGAAGTGACGGAGTATGTGTATCCAGGGTCCTTTTTTTTTTATTTTTTTTTATTATCATGTATTCATTGTTTATGTACAAGAACTCGCATGCAGTGGTAGCTATGGTGTAAACAAAACCTTAATCCCAAAGCAAACAAAAACAAAAGAAACCAAACCAGTGCCTCCAATAAGTGCGAACAACCCATATCGCAAAGCGCATGAACAGCTAGCTATTGTCTGGTGACAAAATCAACTAGCTCTCAAAGGCAATGGCAATGCTCCCTTCCTCATCACCCTGCTCCCTCAACACTTCCTAAAGAAATTGCTCTACACCAACGAAAACCAAACCAATTTACTTAATTCTTTTTTTTCAATAAACTATGTCTCCTATTCTTCGCAGTCATGCCAAACAGCCTATTCCCTCCAAGCACCTTTCTGAGTTTACAAGGGGACGAATTCTCAGGTTACACGAGAGTCAGATGACAAATCACTAAATTTCCCACTACTTTGACATTCCTCTCAGTACTGTTAAAAGCACATTTGCAAAGAGAGATCAAGAGGGCAAGGAGAATGAAGGTAGAGGAAGACATCCTAAAACTACCAAGTTGCAGGATGATACTATGGTAGAGGAAGCTCTCAAAAATCGCCATACCAGCTACTCTGAGATTGCAGAGAGAGTGGTTCCCAATGTTTCTGCTAAGACTGTGAAGAGAAGACTTGCACAAAAGCATCTTAAAAAGTAGATGGTACAAGAGAGGGTTCATTTGGATGAGGATCTAGCTCAAAAGAGATTGGAATGGGCATTAGCCTATAGGAATTGGACAAGGCAGATGTGGAGAAGAAAGGCGATGTGGGGGGATGAGGTAGCTGTGGAGAGGGGAGGAGGAAAGAGAAGAAAATGAGTATTTAGATGTCCAAAAGAAAAGTGGAATAAGGATTGTGTTGAAACTACTGCTAGGAAAGGAGAGAGAAAGATTAGTCAGATGATGACTGGTTGTTTCTATGGTCAAACTCATGGTCTTTTTTTACCTGTTTTTCCTGATCCTACTTGTACTGGAGGTGGAGTGACTGGAAAGTCAATTATTGATGTTTATGATTAATACGACTTTCCAGGGATATGGGAGGATATCAAGGAGTATGTTGGGGAGGAAGAGGTATTTTTGATCATTGACAATGCTAAGACTCACTTGCCTTTCAGGAGATGGCTTAGGAGAAATGGAATTTCTCAGATGGAAATTCGTCCCTATTCACCAGACCTTAGTCCAATTGAAAATGTTTGGTCTCTGGTGAAAGACAAGCTTCATAAGCACTATCCTGAGCTGTTTCTCCTGAAGGGTCCTGTCAATGAGATCAAAAAAATTATAGAGGAGGCTATCACTCATTGTTGAGAACCTCTGGACCTAAAGGTTTTTGATACTTTGGCAGGATCAATGGTGGATAGGGTGGAAGCAATTATTAAGGCTGATGGATGGTATACTAAATATTAATTTCTACTATGTATTTATATTTTTTAATTTTCTTTTGGGTTTTCATGATAGTGGGTTGGTGGGAGAGTGTGGTTGTTATCACCGAAGATTTTCTGGCCATTGACAGCTAGTTAACTTTGTCTCGGAACAATATAAAGGGAAACATTCAAACTAGACATAGAGAAATCCTACAGGCAAGAAAACCAAAAAAGTGTACTTTCACTCCACGGCTTAGACCAAGGACGAGGAGCTGAGTGGGGAAGCGGGACTGCCGATGGGTTGGGCCCCAGAGGAGGGATCTCTGAATGCAGGCATGTCAGGGGGGAAGCCAACCGAAGTGGCGGAGATGTAGGCGGATAGGCCATGAAGCAGTTCTGGTGATGTCCAGATGGATTCCCCTTCGTCCAGGCACTTGACCCCCGGAAGGTGGGTGTCTCTGGCTCTGTTGTGCAAGGGGCATTCGAGAATAGCATGGGGGAAAGACTCAGGCTCCTCCTCGCAGTAGGAGCACATGTCTAGGGCATCTGGGTCTCTCCAGGAGCGGTGGCTGGCCAGGTAGCTCTTTCCTGACCTCATCTGGTGGATTCTGCCCCCTATGAATTTCCATAAACCTATGAAGGGGCAGGGCAACAGAGTGGGTGAGTAGGCATATCGGGGTGGTGGTGGGTAATGTTTGGTCCATACGTTTAGGAGGAACTGACGGCAGTCTCTCTTGAGGGCTGGAAAAGATGGGTGGCCAGGGGCCACGGGGGGCAGGGGCTCAGGGAGGAGGGCAGGTGATGCTGGTGGAACATGAGAGAGATGACCGACAAGCTTGTCCACACGGTAGGCTATTGCGTCAAGTGGGAAATGCCTCCATACCGGAGGGGATGGCTCAGGGGCTTTCCAATTCAGGGGCCTGTAGCCCGGTGTAAGCCCCACCATCAAGGCGCAGTGGTCTACCGTGGAGCGGTAACAAGAGGTTGTAGGGAAGGAATAGTGCTGCTGTACAGTGGCCGGATTTCTTTCCGGGGTGAGGCATACCATCCTCAGTGCCACCAGGCATTGACGGTGTTTAATAAGGCATTGTATCAGAAGAAGGGCCGACTCACAGGGGAGAATACCGGTCGGGGTCTCTGGGAAACAGTTGGTGACCCATCTCTGGGCCTGTCTCCAAAAGACAGCAAGACAGTCTGTTATGGTAGCTGAGGGTGAGAAGAGATCTGCACCGAAGAGGAGTATGGGTGTGAGGAGGGAGGATGCAAGCCTGTGGCAGAGAAAGAGGGCGAGCCCCTTACCGGGATCCAATAGCCTCTTAAGCATGGAGAAGGCAATCTGGGCAAGTGCTAAACGTTTCGAGAAGTAGGTATTAGTAGCCCACCAGAGAGAACAAGAGGCTGGCTCAAACCAGTAGCCGAGCCAATGGACCACCCCGGAGGGGCGGAAAAGGAGTCCATCAATAACGATGGGAAAAGTGGATGAGAGGTCCCTTTGTCTGGGTGTCCTCTAGTGCATGAGTTCAGTTTTGGGTACAGAGAAGGAGACCCCAAGACGCCTACCCCTTTGAGTCAACATCTTGACTAGATATTGGAGGCACTGGACATTCCTCCTGTAGGAGTTGGAGGCAACAGTCACCATGAAGTGGTCCACATAGGACAGGATTAACCCACGCGGTACCGGAAAGTAGAGGGACAAGATATAGATGACAAACAGAAGAGGTAATATTGGTGAGCCTTGTGGGGTGCCAACCTGAACTGGTTTGAAAACCCTGGGTGATCCCTGGAAGACGAGACAGCATTACCTTCCTGTCAAGAAGGACCTAACCCAGGATCAGAGGTATGGAGGTATGCTCTTCGAATGCAGCATATGGAAGAGGTTGTTCGGGGAGACATTGTCAAAGCCTCCCTTGATATCAAGGAACAAGGTAGACGCAACCAACTGAGGACGTTGCAGCATTTGAACTTGATAAGCCAGAGTCATGCAGGCATCGAAAGTGCTAAGCCCAGGAAGGGAGCCGCATTGATGGGGGTGGAGCAATCCAAGTGACCTAGTCAGAGGTGAGAAGTGATTTGCGATTATCCTCTCTATGATCGTAGAGACCATTTCAAGGAGGACAATTATTCGGAAGGAAGTAGGAGTATCATAAGAGAGTTTACCTAGTTTGTCCAGGACTACACTATTTGCTATCTTGAGCGACGCCAGGTAAAAACCAAACAAGACCAGTGGAGAGAGGAGCTCAACCAGCAGAGAAGGACAGGATATATTAACCTTTTTCCAGACAGAGTATGGAAAAAGGTCGGGACCAGGGGCCGAGGAGGATGAGGACTTGCTGAGAGCTGCTGCTATCTCATCCTTCAGCAGGGGGGGCGTCTTTGAAGGCCCTGAGAATAGGCAGGCAGAATGTGGGGGGCTTAGGAGGGAAGAAGTGGGAAAGCAGGATGTCGTTCAGCTCCATAGGTGAGGTTGCCTGTGGAAGAGACGGGAAACGCTCTGGGGGTTTTCTGAAGGCAAACCTTTTAGCTATCCACACATTTTAGAGGGTAGCACTCTCAAGGAAACATGACCAGTACTCCCTCTTAGCCTTCTTGATAGCCTTGAAATAGGCATTGTGTATTCAGGGTCTGTTGTTTTTTTGTTTTTTTTTTTATAATCTTATTTATTTATCCATTTTAACGAAAGTAAGGCTGGGGGTCATATCAGCTTGCACCATGTAGACCCACACCTCCTCCCCACCTTGTTCTCAAGCAGCCAGAAGAAAAACCATGACCCAAAAAGGCTAATACTGGCAGCCAGGTGCACGACCCTAAGGTCCCACAACTTGAGCACGGAGGGGTCTCGCCTAGAGCCACCAATACCCGACCAGTCCTCGGTTTAAAAAACTCCCCCGCAAGTCTCCCGTACGGCTATCTACAAACAGTAAAGACAGTAAGCCCAGAAACCCATCCTTCAAAGCATGGAAAACCCCCATCTCAACAGTACACCCCCCACCGAACAGAGGAAAACTCTAACCAAAGTAACTCCAAACTAAAGGCCGAACCCAATCCCTGGCCTACAACAACCAGATTTCAGCCCAACCCGTGCCCCCCATGTCAAGACAAACCAATGGCCAGGCCTCATCCATGAAGTCGAAGAAACGAATAGGTGCGCCGTATAGGTGACATAAACATATGTCTTAGGCATATAGCACACGGTCGCAAGCAGGACAAACAAAAAGGAAAGAGCGCCCGCTGTAAGCAGGAGGTATTGGCAGAACAAGAGCCCCAAGCCGTCCGTCCGGGAGGGCCGAAGGTGCTGCCCAAAGCAGCAAAAGAGGGAGTGGTAGTAGGGTACCAGCCGACGTGACTGAAGAGAAAAAGAGAGGAAGGGCCCAAGGCCCCAGTGCAGACCCAACCGAAAACCAACACCGCAGCCATATTACCATGTCTCTCATGTAGTCCCTTGTTCTCCGAGAGATAGCGTCACTTAGTGGAAGGGAACCCACCGGCAGTAGGGAGGTGGAAGGACGAGGTGAGGAGGGCAACCAAAACTTGAACCATGCGACTAGGAGGGTATGGTCAGATCTCACCACGAGACAGACCCCAAAGTTACTAGCTGAGGTATTCCCCAACGGGGATCGTGCAAGTGGGGAGAAGGATGTCCACCACTACTAGTGCTGCCAGGAAGCAAAGAGAGGAAGCCAACCATGCTCAAGCTAAGCGAGATCCTATTAGCAAGACAGGACTACTGGACGAGTCCAGATAACTCCCCCATCAAGCAGACCAGAGACAGGTGGGGCCAAAGTGGGAGAGGATGGAAGAGTTAACTGTGCCACTAGGCAGGAACCATCGAGAGGGCAGAGGGGAGTGGGGGGGGCCCACAATAGTTGAAGTGGTGTTGCCAAACTATGTGGGAGGAAAATAGAAGCGACGGAGCGTGGTGTATTCAGGGTCCTTTTTTCTTTTTTTTTTATCATCATATATTCATTGTTTAGGTACAAGAACTCGCATGCAGTGGAAGCTATGGCGTAAATAAAACCTTAATCCCAAATCAAACCAAAGCAAAAGAAAACAAACCAGTGCCTCCAACAAGCGTAAACAACCCATATCACAAAGCACCTAAACAGCTAACTATAAATGGAAACATTCAAACTAAATATAAAGAAATCCTACAAGTAAGGAAACCAAAGGAGCGTGCTCTCACCAACGGCTTAGGCCGAGGGCGAGGAACCAAGTGAGGAAGTGGGGCTCTCGAGTGGTCGGGCCCCGAGGGGGGGGTACCTAAGTGCAGGCATGTCTGGGGGGAAGCCGACCGAGGTTGCAGCTATGTAGGTGGATAGGCCGTGAAGCAGTTCCGGTGATGTCCAAATGGGTTCCCCTTCATCCAGGCACTCGATCCCCAGGAGGTGGGCATCTCTGGCTCTGCTGTGGCAGGGACAGTTGAGAATGGCGTGATAGAAAGACTCAGGCTCCTCCTCGCAGTAGGGGCAAGTGTCTGGAGTATCCAGGTCTCTCCAGGAGCAGTGGGCGGTCAGATAGCTTTTCCCTGACCTCATCAGGTGGATCCTGCCCACCATGAACTCCCCCAAGCCCATGAAGGAGTAAGGTGTATCCAGGGTCCTTTTTTCTTTTTTTTCTTTTTTTTTTTTATAATCTTATTTATTTATCCGTTTTAACGAAAGTAAGGCAGGAGGTCATATCTGCTTTCGCCATGCAGACCCGCACCTCTACTCCGCCTTGTTCTCAAGCAGCCAGAAGAACAACCGTGATCCCAGAAAGGCACACGTTAGCAGCCAGGTGCCCGCCCCTAACGGCCCACGACTTGAACGTGGAGGGGTCTCGCCTAGAGCCACCAACACCCAACCAGTCCTCGGTTTAAAAAACTCCCCCGCAAGTCTCCCACACGGCTATCTACAAACGGTAAAGACAGAAAGCCCAGAAACACATCCTTCGAAGCAAGGAAAACCCCCATCCCGACTGTACACTCCCCAACAAACAGAGAAAAACCCAGACCAGAGTCACCCCAAACCAAAGGACGAAGCCAGTCCCTCGCCTACAAAAACCAGATACCAACCCAACCCGTGCCCCACGCTTGGGACAAACCAATGGCCAGGCCTCGCCCGTGAAGTCAAGAAAATTAATAGGTGCGCCGTATAGGTGACATAAACGTATGTCTTGGGCATATAGCCCATGGTTGCAAGTAGGAGAAACCAAAAGGAAAGAGCATCTACTGTAAGCAGGAGGTATTGGCAGAATAAGAGCCCCAAGCCGTCCATCCAGGAGGGCCGAAGGGGCTGCCCGAAGCAGCACAAGAGGAGGAGGTAGTAGGGTACCAGCTGACAGTAGTAGGGTACCAGCTGACGTGACTGAAGAGGAAAAAAAAAAGGAAGGGCCGAAGGCCCCAGTGCTGACCCAGCCGAAACCAAACCTGCTGGATTACCGCATCTCTCATGTAGTCCCTTGTTCTCCAAGAGATAGCATCACTTAGTGGAAGGGACCCCACCGGCAGTAGGGAGGTGGAAGGGCGAGGTGAGGAAGGCAACTAAACTAGAACCAAGCGACTAGGAGGGTATGGTCAAATCTCACCACAAGACAGACCCCAAAGTTACTAGCCGAGGCATTCCCCAATGGGGATCGTGCAAGTGGGGAGAAGGACGTCCACCACTGCCAACGCGGTCCGGAAGTGAAGAGAGGAAGCCGACCGTGCCAAAGCTAAGCAAGCCCCTATTAGCAAGACAGGACTACTGGGTGAGCCCAGATAACTCCCACATCAAGCAGACAAGAGACAAGCGAGGCCAAAGCGGGAGGGGATGGAAGAGTTAACCGTGCCCCTAGGCAGGAACCATTGAGGGGGCAGAGGGGAGTGGGGGGGGCCCACGATATTTTGATATGGTGTTGCCAAACTATGTGAGAGGAAAATAGGAGTGACGGAGCGTGGTGTATCCAGGGTCCCTGGACCCCTCTCTTTATACAAATACCGCATCCAACCCTTATCCTGTGTGACTTATTTCTTTCCATTACCTGATCTGATGACTTGCATATGTAAGTCATGTGAGTTCCTCAACTGACTCACATTAGTCAACTGCACAACATACCTAAAGCAATTACAAATCTGATAACCAGTCATGTGCGCTAAGTGCATCACATGTATGAAACTTGTAACTCATAAGTATATGTCATCTGCGAAAGTCATAATATCATATGACTCCTATCTGTGAGTCATCTCAAAACAATAAAAACCTACAACTCACTAGAATGAGTCTAGTGAAAGCCTTATTCCTTTACTCCAATCTCCCTTGTAACAATCTGGTTTGTGGCAACCAACATCAGAATAATACTCTGTAAATATAAATTTTATGGGACACAGCCAGTACAAAGCATAACCTATGCTTAGATTGCTGCAAAATAAACTTTAATATTATAATTTAAGATTTACGGTAAAGGCCTTAAATGCCACACAAGTTATATGAATTATCCCTCAAATACCACAGTATCCTCTGATACCACAGCAAATTGATTATATAATGTTTTTCTATGCAAGAAATCTTTATTACTATCATAGTGCTTTGCAAAACTCACAAAGTAAAAGAAAGCAAGAAAATGTAAATACAAAAAGAATGTAACAAAAAGAAAGAGAATTCCAAGTATGAAATCAGAATAAATTAATACTATAAAGTTTAAACCAGTAAACAGTTGTTAATAATTAGCTGTAAAGCTATCACCAAATAACAGAGCTACTTATGATATGTCCAATCTTATCCTGCTATATGGTTCACCTTTTGCTTTAAAAATACTCATTTATTCAGAGGAACACTAATAATTTGCAATTAACTTCTAATATAGTTGCTGCTTATGGACTTTAAGAACTCAAGTGTGCTTGTTTCTTGTCTGCTAATATGTCTTTCTTGTAATTAGAAGCTCAACACCGTATACAATTAATATAGTTTCAGGCACAGGATCTCATTTACAATTTTTCTTTTGCTATTGTTTTTTAAATGCCTCTTCCTTTCTATTCAGATTTTTTTGTTTTGTTTTATAAATTTTATAAAAGTATTACAATAATAACAGAATTGTATAATATTATTGCATACAAAAAAAACTTATATAATCGATTTTCTGCGGCATCTGAAGGTACTGTAGCTTTTGAGTAATAATTCACAAAACTCATATGGTATTGGAGACTTTTTCCACAAAATTTATCTTTATGGATACTGTGACTAGGTTACAAAAATTAAGCAATAATATATAAGTATTACAGATCTAATAGGTATTATAGGCAGTATCTCCACCCATGGTACTGCCAAGTAGAGTTTCTTTACACCATTGGAAAGCTGGTATCCAGTTGGTTTAGATGATAACATGTCAATTTGCACATCAAGGTATTCAGGACAGAATCCAGGGTCAAAGACAACACATAGTCAGAACCTTGCCAGTAAAGACTATATTCATAACAGCCTATATTTCCACCATTGTCAATAGTGGGAACATGCTCTTTATACCATTTAGAACCTCCTGTCAAGTGGGTCTAGGACCCAAAACATCAGCTTGGGTGTCAGAGTATTCACGATGTAATCTGGCATCAAGTTTAGTATATGTCAATATCTTGCCAGAGTAGGCCACTTTCATAACAGCCAGTATCTCTACCAATCTCAATACTGGGAACACGTTCTTTATACCATTGGAAGGCTGGCATCCAGAAGGCTTAAAACACAAAACATCAGATTGTGTGTCAGAGTATTCCACATGTAATCTGATGTCAAAGGCAGTGTATAGTCAAAACCTTACCAGAAAAGACCAGTTTCATAACTGCCTGTATCTCTACCATTATTAATACCTAAAATACGTTCTTTATACCATTGGAAAGCTGGTATTGAGTAGGTCTACAATACAAAGCTTCAGACTGAGTAATAGAGTATTTAGGACAGAATCTAGTGTTAAAATCAGAACATTACTATTGAATAAAATAAGCTATAACTCTACAGATAATGGCACTGGGAAGACATTCTTTACACTGTTGGAAAGCTGGCATCAGATGGATCTAGGGCACAAAATGTCAGTCTGGGGATTGGCATATTGAGGACAAAGTATTGTGTCAAAATCAGTGCATAGTCAAAACCTTGCCAGCAAAGACCACCTCCATAATAACCTGTATCTCCACCAATATCAATGTCAAGAACCCATTCTTTATGCTGTTGGAAAGCAGGCATTGAGTAGGTCTAGGAGGCAAAGAGTCAGCCTATACCTCCAGTTTTCAGGACAGAATCTTGTATTAAAGTGAGCACATCGCCAGATTATAAAACAGACTGTAACTTAACAGATAGTAGTACCGGGAAGATGTTCTTTACATGCTTGGAAGGCTGGCATCAAGTAGTAGACCTTGGATGCAAAGTGTCAGCCTATGTGTCCAGTTATTCAGGATAGAATCTGGCATCAAAGTTAGCACTTCATCAGAATACAAAACAGGCTGTAACTCCTTAGAAACTCACAATAGGTAGATATTCTTTAATGCAATAGAAAGATGAAATTGAGTAGAATTTTGTCCTAAATTATTAACTTTGATGGTATAGGAACTGATGGGCTATGATAGTTAACAGACCTGTTGTTGATGTTTTGACCATGACATTGCTTGGATGTCCAGATGTTAAATTTATTGCAGTCTTAAAAAAACTTAACGAAACATCCAAGTTACTACTCACTCCAACAATCACAACTATCTCTCAATTTTACATTCTACTGGTTGGCCATTTTGGCTCCTAGATTCTTCAAGAGACTAAAATACAATATAGTACCACATATTACCTATTTGTGTAGATATTTTTAGATTTAGTCCTCAGGTTAGTGTCTAGTGGAGATACCAATGTCTGGTATGTGGCTTAGTATTATGATCAGGACTCTCTGCCATCTTGTGTCAGGATATCAGTAAGGATCAAGGCTGACCAGGCCAGATTGGAAGGTAAAAATTAGCACATCCTCACTTAGGATGAACTCTAGACAGGTGAGATACAATTGGATCCTCAGGATACCAAAGACATAATATAAAACTATAATATAAGAAAAGCATAAGGGCAAACATGTTTGACCCTGAGAATCTTCCAAGACAACCCCATAAATCATGCATGCACCTAAGAGGATATAGGGGAAACTACTGTGGGTATATAGAAATAATCACAGATATCAAGTCCAGGAAGGCACTAAAGAGGATGAGATATACCATAAAGTAAGCAAATATACACATGCATAATCCCCTATCATTTTCATGAAATATCAACAGAACGACATAAAACATGTACTAGCTGTAGCAATTTGTAAGGTGTTTAAGCTTGGTGAAACACTAACCCAGTATAAGTGAATATGTACTATTATCACAAAAATTTACATATGAAACAAATCTGAAATTTCATCAATCTTGATTACAAATTTCACATTCTTCCGGCTTCTATGATGGTACAGCAGTTGGAGGGAAAGGAAAACAAGACAGTCAAGGTCGGGGTGGCGGGGAGGAGGGAAAGGTCAGAGCGTGACAAACATCAGTTTTGATAAACCCCCGACACTTACTGTGAATCAGGGGATAAAGCTTATTCATTAAGTACAGTAACGCAATGGCGGGTCGGTGTTTCGAGAGAGGAATTCTCCCGGTAGAGTTGGACATATCCTTACTGAGCTTGGTCAACTCTACAGGATCCATTACCGACTATACGCTATCTCGCCGGTCCTTTTTTTTTTTTTTTGTATGATCCCGAGTTCAACAACCTCCTTCCAGCTCCATCTTTGCTCTACCCACCACTACGATTACTGCCGACAGCCCCTCCTTCACTTTTTATTTGATAGCCAGGGATCTGGCAACTGCTCCTTCCCTGTGCTTGAACTTTCCCCGCTATCGTCTTCCGCTCCGCACCTTTTGAAATTCAGAACCACAGATAATTGATTGAGACTCGAAGTCCTCCCGTGACAGGATGCGGATTTTCAGCTTTCCCACTGTCTCAACATCTTGTTTCTATGTCACTTCACTTCTCTCTTCCTCTCTCCATCTTGGCTCTTGTAGCTTGGCCTTCTCTTCTGTTTCTCTTGTCTGGAGTTCCCATATCTCTATTCTCATCTATGCTTCATCCATTGCTCCAAACGTGGTAGCAAACTGTAGGTTCGAATTAGTCATTTCTCAGCTTCCTGCTCCCTCACTCCAAACAAACCCCTCCCCTCCCAGGACAACCACTCCCGCACGCACGGAATTGACCGAAATAACCTCCTCACAGCCCCACCCCCCACTTTGCCGGCGGATTTTTGCTGCTGATCCCCAAACTACCCGGAACGGATCTCCACCCCTCCCTTCTCTCGCTTAGCACCACCATCCGTCCTTTAAAGGGTCAATTAACCGCATCTCATATAGCATCGGGGTACCTTTCAGCCCTGTTTACCAACTTTTGTATTTCTTCACTCCTCTACGACCTACCAAAAGATTTCCTTCCACAATGGATGATATAACTTTTATTACTATGCACGACGTATCGCTTGGTGATATGCGCCTAGCTATTATCGCATGGCTCTTTAACGCCATCTCTTGTCGAGGTGGAGAAGTTAGCATTGGGCACGGTGTCTACCAATTAATGAATTTTTAAAAGAGTCGAAGTCGCTTCACGCACCCCATTCAATCACCGAAGCTCTGGGATATGATTGCCCAGAGATTTTTGGGAGACACGCCTCCAGTATTTTCATATTGAGAGGCCATTCGCTCAATCGGTTCATGGGAGGGAGAGGAGTTGGATAAGGCTGCCGTGCCCTCCTATTGCAATTTGAAGACCGCCGATGGAAATTGTCACCTGCGAGTGCATCTTTATAGTAGAATGCTCTGTTATTGTGGAGTCGGCTAGTTTTTACTGGCAGACCTCGTGAAGTAGGGGTCTGTCCCCACCGATTGCTACACCATGATCCTAGTCTCACTGTTATGCCTTATAGGGGTGATATTTGATGATTGGTCCGTTGTTGTTCATAGATCGTGCTATTGCTGCCCCTGCGATACGAAGGGCTTTCCCATCTTTGCCTGCAGATCCTAGATTCCCCATGTTGAGCCATCGCTCTGGGAAATTCAGAGCACCACCACCCAGGACACATGGACCCCGTGCTGCATTAATCCTATATCGATTCACAAAAACCTCTTCCATCTGATTCTTATATCCGTCCTCAGCACTGAAAGATCTGTTAGGGGTCGAACTCCATGGCTCGGTTGGAATAGCTTTCTACGAACGCATACAACGGGAGTATCAGGAGGACGCCATACAAGCCATTGAGCGAGCCAAAGAGAACGACTCGATTGCTATACCTGAGGTTCATTTGGCGGAATCCTGGAGAGGGTCTGGGCGGCTGGGACCCTACCTACGCTGGAGGCAGCTATGCCGCTGCCGCAAACTGAAGCACAAACGGAAGGGCTCAGCAATAGCTATCACCGTCCGCTGGTGGTAGTTCCGGGAACCTACAAAGTTTACAATGCTATAGCAATAGCTCAAACTCGAGCCGTCAAGTTGGAGGTTCTAGTACTAACAGCGGAGCTGCAGGCCCTGAACTATCTATAGGTGGCGATCCCACCTCCCGCCTCGATGCCGCCCCGCGCCCCAGCGCCCAGGCATCAGTCCGGCCACATTTGTAGAGGCAGTAGTCTCCTGTACTTCAAAGGGGCTAGTGATTGTCCTCCGAAAGGCGCCCAATCACCTTATCGACCAGGGCACTCGAGCTGCCCATCGAGGAATCCGCCTCACCGCGACCCACAGTGGCCTCATCTTCGAGTCGCAGAAATGCCGACGAAACGGACTCCCAGTTTCTACTCCAATACCCCGTGTCAGCGATCCCAGCATCATGGACAGCATCCGCCAGGTAGCTGCGTTTGCCTAGAGCTTACGTAGCATAAACGAGGTTGTTCTTGAAATACGCCCGTCCACCAAGAACCACCAATCACAAGCGGCCGGCCCAGATTGGAGATGCGGTGCTGGATAGTCCGGAGGAGAATGGTTATAGAAGAGGTGAGAAACAGCCAAAGAGTCTGAATGCACCGCATAGTAGAGCGCTGGCTGTGGGCGGCTGGGGGGAGCGAGGTTGCCAAGCAGATGGAACCGGGGGGGTAGAGGTCGGGAATGGTATGGGTGGGTGGGTGGAGCGGTAGATGGCACCGCTGTGGTAGTGACTTCAGGGGATGGGGAGGATACGGCAGCACGATGCGCTTCTAAAGGAAAAGGGGACCTGGGGAAAGAGTACTCGAGGAGTAGGAGCAGTTTTATGTTATGTTACAAAGGGAGCCGAGACTGACTACTCGGCTCTACTTTGATACCCACTATGCTTTCATTTTTTTCTCTTCTCCTTTATATCTAGTAGCCGGGCTACACCAAGCGTTTTCGTTTCCTCCTCTTTCGACTTGTTTGAGAGGACTACGTGGAAATTACTAGTACGAGTTGGCTATATGAGTCCAACTCTGTTCTGCTGTGGCCTTGCGTGGTTGATTACCGGGGGCAGGTGGGTCGACTTGTCATGTTGGAGACACAGTGCGTAGCCCGGATAAGAAACTATTGCGCTTGACGACGTAGATAAATGATCGTTAGGCACAGCTTTGATATCGACCAGGCCAAGTTTGGCCACATAGCTACCGCGCCTTTGTGGAAGGAGGAGAGGTGAAGGTAGTGTAGGAATTCAGGATTTCACAAGGAATAATTCGTGGTCGTGTGGTCATAGCATGTTGTATCATGGTTTGGAGTAGATGGGGGGGTAGAGCTGTGCGGGGACGTGTGGTGGAAGTAACTTGCTCGACTCTCCAGGAGGGATGAACCAGATCCCAAATACATGAAACCTCTCCCGTAGATCATATCTCACATCGGCACTACGACAGATAGACACCTCCTTAATGCGACTGCGGTGTAGATGACACCGAATCTCCTCTGTTGGTGCTTTATCTGCGCCGATACGTTTGCGATGTTGAGGTTCGATTTCTGCAAGAGGTTCAATTTTTACCCTCAGTAGGAGAGGGCATTTTTAGATAAGCGGAGATGGTAGTGGCTGGAATCTAGTGTTTGGGGGAAGTTTTCCGGGGGGTGAAAACTAAGGGATTGAGCTCAGGTAGCAGGGGGAAAGAAGCCGGAAGTAGCCCCAGCTGCCATGGAAGAGGAGGGAGGAAGTGGAGCGATGGGAGTCAAAGTTACTCAAAGGAGGTTGGTCGTTTGGATTAAAGATGAAGAGATGATCATTCCCTCAGAGGTTTAAAGGAGAAGTCCCTCCTTTTGAAAGCATGAGAAACCCGCTCCACCTTAACAACTACAAATATCCAACACCAATAGGCATGAACACAGGGGGACCAGGTAATACCTTACTACCTTGTTTTCATGACTTATCACTCGACTGGGAATAGAGTTCTACAGGTGAGCTTTTAATAATATTATCATAGCATACAATACTATAGAATACTCGAATGGATACCGCCGCGCCAACCCGACGCGGAGGTCGTTCTGTAACTCGAGGTGCTGAATCAGCAGCGTATACGATACGGTAAGGTACGTGTATGTACTTGAAGCTTCTGTGCGGTAAAATCAAGGACATTGATTCATTGTGCATTGACAAAATTAACCGTGATTCAACAATCGGTGGCAACCTACCCCTCTTCATCACCCCGCACTCTCAACAGTACCTAAAAGAATTGCTCTAAGTCAACCAAGAAGAAACCATTCTGCTCAATTCTTTTTGTCAATAAACTATGCCTCCTATTCTTCAGTTATGCCAAAAAACCTATTCCCTCCACACATCTCTCTGAGTTTACCAGGGGGAGGATTCTCAGGTTACACGAGCCTCAGATGAGATATTAGTAAATTTCCCACTACCTTAATATCCCCTACACTACTGTCAGAAATACAATAGCAAAAGGACATCAAGAGGGCAAGGAGAATAAGGGTAGAGGAAGACATCCTAAAACTACCAAGTCACAGGATGATGCTATGGTGGAGGAAGCTCTTAAAAGTCGCCATACTACCTATTCTGACATTGTTGAGCAAGTTGCTCCCAATGTTTCTAGTAGGACAGTAAGAAGAAGACTTGGAAAAAAGCATCTTAGAAAGTAGATGGTACAAGAGAGAGTTCATTTAGATGAGGATCTAGCTTAAGAGAGGTTGAAAAGGGCATTAGCTCATAGGCATTGGACAAAGGAGATGTGGAGAAAGAAGGCAATGTGGGGGGATAAGGTAGCTGTGGAAAGGGGAGGAGGAAAGAGGAGAAAATGGATTTTCAGATAGCCATATGAGAAATGGAATAAGGATTGTGTTGAATCTAAGGCTAGGAGAGGAGAGAGAGGGATTAGCCAGATGATGACTGGTTGTTTTTATAGTCAAACTCATGGTCTTTTTTTGCCTGTTTTTCCTGATTCTTCTTCTGCTAGGGGTGGAGTTACTGGGAAGTCAATTATTGATATTTATGATCATTATGATTTTCTAGGGATATGGGAGAATATCAGAGAAAAGGCTGGAGAAGAAGAGGTATTTTTTATCATTGACAATGCTAAGACTCACTTGCCTTTTAGGAGATGGCTCAGAGGGCAGGAAATTACACTGATGGAAATTCCTGCCTATTCACTAGATCTCAATCCAATTGAAAATATTTGGTCTCTGGTGAAAGGTAAGCTTCACAAGAACTACCCTGAGCTATATCTTATGAAGGGTGATGTCAATTTGGTCAAGAAGGCAATAGTGGAGGCCATCACTCATTGTTGGGAACTTCTTGATCTAAAGGTTTTTGATATTTTAGCTGGATCAATAGTGGATAGAATAGAGGCAATTATTAAGGCTGATGGATGGTATACCAAATATTAATTTCTACTATGTATTTACATCTTTTAATTTTTTTTTTTGGTTTTCATGATAGTGTATTAGTAGGTGAATGTGGTTGTCATCGCCGAAGATTTTCCTCTGTTGAATTGCAGTTAATTTTGTCCACGCACAACACCAAACACTGGAAATAGAAGAAGGAATAGTGCGCCTTCCTGACCTGGCAGGAAACTGATGAGCCTATCGCTGCTATTGGATCCCACCAACCGGTTTCCACCACTCCGTTAATATGTCGACTTGATCCGTTACGCGGTGGATGCTGTAATCTGTAGGGATAACGAAGACGCATGAAGATAGCAAATAGGGTAGGATAGGGTTTTACGGTATTAAAGTCTTTTTTCGAAAAATAACTCTGAACGTAGAGGTACTTGGCAATTCAACAAGTATCCAGAAATCTAGATTAATGCCTTGGCTTTCTTAGTGCCAATAATTCTCAAGAGGAGTAAGTGATAGCTTGTGATCGCGCTTGACGAGGATAAAACTCAAGCATAATAACATCCAATTTATAATAGAAAAACAATAGAAGGATAAGAAGACAAATAAGTAATAGAATAAAGAGTAAACCCAAGTCAGACAGAGGGAGTTCAGGGGAAAAAAATTAAAGATTAAGCTTGAAATCGATTTCCTCTCTCTTATTGAATACATTCGGACATAATCTTAGGAAGTTTTAAAATTTCATAATTCACCTCTTCTAAAGTAATCACGTCCCATTCCTCTACCAGCAGCACTTTCAACTCACTAATGGTAGTAACCTTTTCTGTACCTCTGCATCGTAGGATTCTTGTTTTCATCAATCTCCAAACATGTTCGATGGGATTAAAATCCAGAGAGTTTGGTGGCCAATCAACTTTGGAAATTCCAGCCTTTTCCCTTTCCCAGTTCATATAATCTGAGCTGTGGCTCGGAGCGTTATCTTCCATTAAACGGAAGTCCAGGTTTTTCTGTAAACGAAGATAGCATGCAGGCCAAAGTATTGACTTACAAACACAAGCCACATAACGCCAAGAGTTAATCCCTTTAACATCCTTCCGCTTAAATGGCTTTAGAATATGCTTCTTGCCCCGAAATGATTGTGTGGTTTTGACAGTAGTATCCTGTGCCTTTGCGATTCATCGTGCCTCTCTTACTGCCCGCAGTTCCTCTTCTCGCAAGATCCTCCACTCCTCCAATTGCTTCCAACCCGCATTTAGCTTCTCCTCCTGTTCCAGCCTATCTTTATTCAGCCTTTCTATTTCCTCCTTTGCCTTTTTTTTTTCCTCCCTTGTTTCTGCTTCCCACACATAAAATGGACCTTTAAAGTTCCATTCAATCATACCCCAGCATATAACCGAGGCGCCTTTTTTTTTTTAGCCCTAACACAGTCCTCATTCCACCGTTCGCCCTTCTCTCGCCCTACTAGACTGAGACCAAAAACTGCTCCCAGTTCTATTGACATCTTATCCGTGAATGCCAAATTTGCCCATTCCTTAAATGGGCGCCAATTTTCTCTTTCCTTACAGTACTCCTAGTAAATGTCAGTTATTAGTATTATTTTCTATGGTTTGAGAAGGTAACTTACAAGTCTTTTCTTTTTGCTCTGTGGGTTAAGAATAAATTTAAATTCTTCACAATATGCACCTAAACCTGCTCTTGAAGGGTATTAAATACAGTGCCATTTGATACATGTGATAATCCAGCTTCACACCAGATATCAACAAGCTTCATCCTTCAAGATTTAAAATCACGCTTTACAAAAGCAACCAAACTATCCTTCTCCCCCTCACTTAATGCACTTGGTCTACTTGATCGTATATTTAGGTCAAGAACAGAAGCGGCAGAGAGTTCAACAATGGTAAAGGGCTTGTCAAGTGTGGACTCGGAAGCTAAGCGGGTGTTGTGGGCATTTTCCATGGCATGGCACCAAATATCATTCGCGGTAGATATAGGGATTCCGGTAAGTTGTTTGATTTTTTCGTATGTAATTAGCTTTGGCAGTGATCAATAGGTAATGATAATCGCTCGCCCTCGTGGTGTTACCTCTTTTCCTAATCACTGTTAACTTCCACATCATTCAGAACTCCAAGCTAATCCATCACTTTTCACCTCTCTTTATAATAGCACGTGCCATTCTAACCTTTGCTGACTTTTGCTCAAACGCGTTTTTTATATGTAGTGTAACAATTAAAGGACGCGCTTGGGATAAATGGATAAATTTACCAACTGTCTGCCCCTGAATTCTTGGCGCCAAGGCACCAATCACCATTTCCTGATACTTGTTGAATTGCCAAGTAGAGGGGCTCCCGGACCAATCGGATCGCTAGGATTTGATCCTGGGTGCAAGGCCGCTATTACGATGGGTTCAGCGATGCTGGTCGCGATTGGGTGGGTTCTCGGATGCATGGTCATGCTAGATGCCCTGCACGACCCCCAGGGGACGTCTGATCATGTCGCTGTGGTGAGCTGGGTTCGGGAAATACCGGAGGATGGAGGGAGGGGGGTGGGAATGGGCCATTTCCTTGGGTTTCAAGTGTGAGTGCTCATTGCTTTTTTTTATTTATTCGCCATGTGCAGAAGGGTTTGCTTGGATACAACCAATCCGTTCCGTTTTGCAGCCGTTTTGACCACAAAAAGGATCGCCAAGCGGAAGAGAAAGGGTCATTTGTATGGGGGCAAGGGAAAGGGAGCGGTTGTATTCAAACAGACTCTGAGATCTCCCAATGAATGATATCCTTGGAAGCTATATGGCCCTTCAAAGTTTGCCCAACTCAATGTTAGGTCACGCGATCCATGGGGAGGTCATGAGGGTGCTGTTTGAGCCTAATTGTCGCTCATGTAGTTCACTTTCATGTAGTTCACTTGAACATATCAACAATTCACAAACAGATGCACTTGGGAAGGATGGGGGCAATGAATGAAGCCCTGTAATTAATTGAGGCGAGAGGGGAAATGAGAAGGTTAGAAGAACAAGTGTCCCAATCATTTCCCAAGTACAGCACCATCAATCTAGGAATGGCGCTTAAGCCTCATCACTTCCGATTAGAAAAATCCAATCCGCTTTCCTTCCGAACGACGCCATAGATTCTATGGCACTTGTTAGGTTTGAGCAAACACCAGCGTAGCACTAAGGGCGGTATGAAGAAGAGAGAATACGGTAGACTCGCCCTGGTAAATCCCCCGTTGGTCCTGCTTCCTTCTCAAGTTCTTCCAGGTGGGCCCGAGCGACCTTGACTATTTGCAGGTCCACACCCACTTCATCCGCCAAGTTCACAGCGTGGTTGGCATCCTTTCTCGCGAGGTCTACGGAAAATAAGGGCTAGAAAGAGAATTTAATTTAGTACATTCCGTTGGGATATATGTACCGGGGTATCCATCAGATCGCGTTTGCCCCTCTCACCTGCTCACGCATGTAATCACCGCCCATCATCCGGGTGGAATAAGCTGCGAACGGCCCAGGGAACATGGCCTCGAGGAACGTGTGCAGAACGTCCGGCCCAAGGCCGGTCTTTTCGGCAAAGACGTGGCCTTCGGCAAGCGCCTCAACCTGTATGCCAGCCGGTACGGCGTGAATTGTCATCGCTCGGGGGCACTGAAGTAGTCTAAAGTGAAGAGGAGGATGGAGCAAAAGCCTACCATGGAGAGAACAAATGTATTTCCGGTAACTTTTAATAAAGTTGCCGTTCCAGGCTCGCGGTCGCGCAGGTCTATTGTCGCACGACCAATTCTGCGGTTGCCCCGATTTCGTCAACTTTTTTTTTTTGTTCCACCGCAGTGCTTATAGCAAGTGATAACAGGTAACTTAAGATATGTTCGCACATTCCGTTGCAGTAAGGTATGACACGGTCTACTGCAGCGCTGCAGCCAGCGAGGACAACCACAAGCTTTCCATTGTCCGCCATAGCGGGTGCTCCGAATACTCCAGTATGCCCTTACTGTCAGAAAAGAGCATATATGATACCACGACAAAGAGCCACACAGCATACATACCTGGCGCAGCAACGAACTCCCCTCCGGCGCAACGGACTTTCTCTGCTAACGTATTGGTTGTGTTGGGAAGAATAGTTGATGTCTCTACGAATAATTTGCCCTTCACCCCATTGGGGCACCCTAATGCTTTGTCGATAACCTCTACTACGGATGCGTCACCGGCTAGTGAGGTGAAGATGATATCCGATTGGGAGACAGCACCCTCTATGGAATCGGCGATAGACAGTTTGTCCGGACCCCCCAAGGAAGCTTGTAGCACCTCGCTTCGCTCGACGCTGCGGTTGAAGATTATAAGAGAGGCTTCAAGGTTTGCTTTGGCCACGATGTTTTTGACCATCCCCTGGAGGTGAATATCAGCGCATGTTGGGACTCAAGCGCGTAGGTATCAAAGCTTTGGATGAGAAATAACGTCGGTTCGGGGGGGGGGGGGTCAATACTTGCCCTACCCATATTGCCAAGTCCTATCCATGATAACTGTGGCATCGTGAAGATGATGCGGTACTCAAGTATCCGGCGATTGCGATTTATTGATTTTCTCCCCGACACAAAATTAGTACTTTTCCAGAAGGACAGATAACGAACAGCGGGGCTCAATGAATTGAGCAAAAAATCATCGTTTGCCAAGACAGTGACAGTTTTAGAGCATTATTAATACATGCATTTCTTGACCACTTCCCCCCTCCGGTTCATTCTCTTCCCTCCTACCGGTATGATCTTGTCGGATATGAAGGGCCGGTTACCCGAGTAGGGGCACAGTAAATTTATCCCTTGGATTGATTTCGTTGTTCGAACAAAGGGCCTGCTCGATGGCAACTAATGGGTGGGTGGGATAATAAGTTTGTAAGTTTGCACAGCAGGTAAGTTAGGTGTAAATTTACTCGGGTAGACTATGAGTATGAGGGAGGACGAAGAGTTGCTAGATGAGGATTCTATAGACTCCCGTATCGTGCTGTGGGCGCGAATATTTTAGTGTAACAAAGAGTAAAAAATGTATCATACTCGTATCATATGAAATGGAAAATTTTCTTTTTTCGAACTTTGGTATATTCTTATGGGTACGGTACCGTAGATGGTTGGAAAAGAAGCATGTGTATGGTGGGTAACTCTTTTCTACAGCCAAAAAAAAAAAAAGCTAGTGGAACTCACGTATGGTTATTATTGGAGGGCACCCCACTCTTGAACGTGGTCGATTGGCTATGATACAGGGCCAAGGAATGAAGGGATTGAGAGATGCACATTTGATGTCCTATGTTTTTTTTTCTTTTTTTTTTCCATTCGTCTCACGGGAGGATTCAACACTAGTTTCTTTTTTTCCCCTCTCATTGCCCCTCCCCCAAATCCTTAGAGGGGAGTTCTATGTCAAATCCCGAGGCCCCACTGCTGTGCCGATACCGGGTCATCACAATATGTTCCAACGAAGAGTTTTTTCATCTGGAGCACGGCGAAAACCGGCGGGGAGAGGAACAGGGGCATCTTTTTTCTTTTTGCAAAAGTGAAATTAGGAATTACTGTAAGGCTTCCTGAGCCAGCGGCATTTGTGGAGGGAGGGTTACCGCCTGAACTCACCCGATTCGTTATCTCCTGTCGCTCGCTAATCTCGTGACTAGGGGACAAAAAAGTTCTTGAGAAGGATTAATGCTTTCCTCTATCCGTGTACGAGTACCGTAGATATAGCCTGGATCCCGGGTCATGCTGGATCCCATTAACTGGCTATCGCAATCCCGTCAACCCGCCAAACCGAACCTTGTAGGAAGCCAGTACTCAGGGATTGGGAACCCGCGAAGATAAGGAATGGTGAGTGTTAATGTGGTTCGGTACCTGTATTTGTTTATTACTCTTGGTAGAAGCTGGGGGCAACAAGCGGCCCCTTCTGGTGCTCAACTCAACCCGAATTAAAAATTGAAGAAAAAAATGCCCCGCCAAGGTGTGTACTCTGGGACTTTCCTGTGGTTTCTACCATTTTTTCCCATCGAATTGTGTGTGACTGCGAAGAGTATGATATCGAAAGCCTCATTTTTTTTTTTACGGCAGCCGCATCTTGGTGAGGGTGAGATCAGGGATTGCAATCGATGCTCAGATATTTTGTCACAAGCGAAGGACAATTGGGCAGCCGGTCCCAGTGCTGATCCGGCAATTCCTGGGGGGGGGTAATTTACGGCACGCGATGGGGCGAGTTCGCCAAAATGGGGGGAACGGCTGTTCTAATCCTTGTTCGTCCACCCGTCCTCTTTGCAGCCTGTACGAGTACCTGTATCATACTGATATTTGAACCACGTTTGGGGACACGTTAATCAAATATTTACTCGAGTATGCTAGACAAGGCTGCCATTGCATACTCAAGTAGAGGCAAAATCCCGCTCATCTCGCTGGGAGCTTTGTGTCAGACTGAGGCGGTCGTGTTCACAAGTGTCGTTCAATTAAGCGCGGCAGTATTATAAAAATTCGGTAAGAACGAAGTTGCATGGACTGGCCATGTACCAAATTTGGACTCTTTGGTTGATGGAGAGCACTACCGTAGTCTAGCGATATCGGGGGATAACAAGAATCGACTTGTCTCGTGTGGGGATGGGTTGGATTGTAGTGGAGATCCAAACGTGTGATACTCATAGAAATGGAGGTTTTTTGTTTCGTTGCGAAAGGGACAATGCCGCACCCCCGATTCCGGTCCAGAGGGACATTGTGCTGTGCCGGTACGATGCGAGCATCCCTCCTTTTAGAAATTGGCTTACAAAATACTTGATCCAACTCATACACTTTCACTCAGCGTTGAGAGGACCCGCGAGCGTCAAACGCTGATACCCTGGCCATGGTGAGTGGCGGGGTTCCGTGGATAGTATTATCGTTGCCCATAACAAAGATAGCTATGGCTCTTATCCGTTTGTGTAGGTTGGCCGGTTCCACATACGAAGTTGCGACGACCATAACACGAGTACAACAATGGTCTCAGTAGGCCCTCACGAGCCAGCAAGATGCCATGCCCATCAGCCTTGTGGTGTTTGTTAAATTATGTGCGAGATTATATGGTAGGTATATATGTGGAGGGAGGGGAGGGTATGACGGCGCGCCGGAGGTGATGAGCCATTTCAACTTCCAAGTGCCTGGTGCAGACACTCTCTTGATTAACTTATATTACTCAAAGGAGTTAAAGGCTGTCAGATTTTGTCTTCGAAATTGTTTGTTGGGACCAAAAAGGGGGATGGTGGCCCCTGATCTGAATATAGCCAATACGGTATCCTAGTCACCATGGGGTTCGCGGGTGCCACGCCGTCACTGCAAACTCTGACTCTCACATCAACCCCCACGTCTGGCATGGACGAATTTTTTTCACATGAGTGGCTTCATACCGGTTTCTTGGTACAGTACTATGGGTTCAGTTTGCTTAAATAGTAAGACATGGTTCCCTTCCTCATCACCAAAAACTGCCTGAGCTCCTTCACCTGGTCGTCTAGCATAGGACAATAGACTTCCCCGACCTTCCCGACAACCTCAGCACGAACTTTCCCGCCTCCCTCATCTACTAGTGCTATTGGCAATTCTCTACAAGACGCAATCCTCAATTCCTCTCTTTGACTCGCTAAAAGAGCACAAGAATCCGGCTCTCGTCCCACAATTTCTTTCCCCTGCGCGCCATCAAGCTTTGTGCATGCAAAATGATGGCAAAGATATTCACTCCCGAAGTCGTGAAGGACCCGTGCACAATGGGCTGTCCAATGATCCCTACCTCCTGTCCGGAGACCAAGTTCTACGGCAATTGTCCACCGACCCGGATGATGGGCTCTCTGATGCGGAAGCCGGGGCCCGAATGACCAAATTCGGGCTCAATGAGCTCGATACTGGTGCCGGTGTGAGTGTGGTTCGGATTTTATTACGACAGCTGTTCAATGCCATGGGTTTGGTGTGCCGCCCCGCCCCGTCAACTTTTAAAAATGATTGCCGTGTAGGGGAGTGCTTTACTGATTCATTTTGGCATCAGGTTCTCATAATGGCCATGGTTGTTTCCTTTGCTATCCAATCTTGGATCGAGGCGGCCGTTATTACTGCTGTTGTTATCGTCAATATCATTGTCGGCTTTTTGCAAGAATATAGTGCGGAGAAGACCATGGATTCGCTAAGGTCCCTATCTTCGCCCACCGCATCTGTTATTCGATCGGGCCAATCGAAGACTGTTCGCTCGGTCGATATTGTGCCCGGAGACATCATCGAAGTCAAAACGGGAGATACCATCCCCGCAGACGTTAGGCTAATAGAAGCAATGAATATGTCTCACTATCTCTTAATTTATAAGTTAAGTACTTTCTGGGCTAACCTCTTTTGCACACTTTGAAACAGATGAAGCGCTATTGACTGGAGAGTCATTGCCCATTCCTAAAGATGCCAATGCTACTTTCAAGGGGGGAGAGGATATCGGTGTTGGCGATCGTATCAACATGGCTTACTCGAGTTCTACTGTCTCCAAGGGCCGTGCAAAAGCGGTAGTTGTGACAACTGGTATGCAAACTGAGATTGGAAAAATCGCTCAATCCCTGCGCAACGATAAATCAAGAGCTCGAAAGGTGCGCCGCGACGAGGAGGGAAATGCCGGAATTCATCGGTACCTGCAAGCCGGCGCCCTGACAGTTACTGACCAAATCGGTAAATTCCTGGGTGTCTCCGTGGGAACTCCCCTACAACGAAAACTAAGTTGGTTGGCCATATTCCTGTTTCTTATCGCTGTCCTATTCGCCATTATCTGCTTGGCGGCAAACGGTTTCAGCAATCGTCAGGAGGTTATTCTCTATGCTGTTGCGTGAGTGATACCTTTCCAGATATTAACCATGTTGATGCTTTTCGGCTGGGACTGATTTCTTGTAGTACTGGCCTTTCAATGATCCCGGCTAGTTTGGTTGTGGTACTCACTATTACCATGGCTGTTGGAACAAAGATCATGGTTGGCCGCAATGTTATCGTGCGGAAGCTTGATTCTCTCGAGGCTTTAGGAGCTGTGACCAATATTTGCTCCGACAAGACTGGCACGTTGACCCAAGGAAAGATGGTAGTCAAAAAAGCTTGGATCATAGCAGAAGGTAGGAAATCACCGCTTGTATTCACGTTTACCTCGATTCTTAATATGCTCTAGGTACCTATTCTGTTGGTGACTCAAACAATCCAGTTGACCCAACATCTGCGAAGATTTCTCTTGAAACTGACCCCCCATTCGATGACACTCCACACAGGGTGCCAAAGACGCAGGCTCAGAGGCAAGCTGAGTCTCCATGGCTCCCAGCCTCCAAATTTACCGGCAAGCAATTTCTCACCCAGTACTTGGACATTGCTACGTTTTGCAATCTTGCGTCGGTCCATCGCAATCGCGAAACGCAAAGGTGGGATGCTCGCGGTGACCCGACTGAAATTGCCATTCAGGTTTTTGCCAGTCGTTTTGATTGGGGCCGTCGGAAATTCACCTCTGGAGACAATCCGTCATGGACTCAACTCGCTGAGTATCCCTTTGATTCCGATGTTAAGCGTATGACAGTCATTTATCGGAACTCTCACTCAGATAGAGAGAAGGTCTGCGCGGAATGGGCTTTCATGAAGGGTGCCGTAGAGAGGGTGTTGGAGGCTTGCACCACTATCCAATATGCGGATGGGGCCGTCCCTATGGACGCGGCGCAAGAAGAAAAGATTCTGAAGAACATGGAAGCACTGGCTACTCAAGGCCTTCGTGTTCTAGCCCTTGCAAAAAGACCTTGGCATTCCCAAACCGAGGATTGGGGTCACCTACCACGTGCAGATGTGGAGAGGGATATGACTCTCTTTGGTCTTATTGGACTTTATGACCCTCCACGTGTGGAAACAGCGGATGCTGTCAGGGCTTGTCATAGAGCTGGGATCAACGTCCACATGTTGACGGGTGACCATAAGCAGACAGCTCGAGCAATTGCTATTGAAGTCGGAATACTCCCATCACGTATTGATCAATTGTCGCCAGATGTCATATCCTCGATGGTAATGACTGCTACCCAGTTTGACCATCTCTCCGATGATGCTATTGATGATCTACCTCTTCTACCGCTGGTGATCGCTCGATGTACCCCTCAGACCAAAGTACGCATGGTGGAGGCCCTACACCGTAGGAAGAAATTTGTTGCGATGACCGGCGATGGTGTTAACGATTCTCCTGCGCTCAAACGTGCCGATGTCGGCATCGGTATGGGTATGGCCGGCAGCGATGTTGCTAAAGACGCTTCGGATATTGTGCTCACGGATGATAACTTTGCTTCTATCCTCAACTCTATTGAAGAGGGAAGGCGAATGTTTGATAACATCAAAAAGGTAATTCGGTTTCTAGTGGTTCTATATGCCTTGAATACATGCTAATCCTGACAGTTTGTTTTGCATCTACTGGCTGAGAATATTGCACAAGCTTGCACCCTTCTCATTGGCCTAGCTTTCAAGGATGGCACAGGGCTCTCGGTTTTCCCGCTCGCACCCGTTGAGATTCTATGGATTATCATGATCACTAGTAGTTTCCCTGATATGGGACTCGGGTGGGAGCCCGCGTCGGATGATGTCATGACTAGGCCGCCTCATAATGTGAGTTTATTTTGTCCATCTATAACGTGGGGCCAGCTAGGCTGACTTAACTATAGCTCAAAGTTGGTATCTTTACGATGGAGCTTCTTGTGGACATGGCGGTTTACGGATTCTGGATGGCTGCCCTTTGCCTCGCATCGTTCTCATTAGTTGTCTTCGGATTTGGTGATGGTAACCTAGGACACAACTGCAACCACAGAATAAACGATGGATGTGAACTCGTTTATAGAGCGCGAAGCACTACCTTTACCTGCCTCACCTGGTTTGCCTTATTCTTGGCTTGGGAGATGGTGCACATGCGCCGCAGTTTCTTTAGGTTGGAATCAAACCCCCCGCATATCTGGACAATGTGGGCCCGCCATGCCTGGCGAAACCCCTTCTTGTTCTGGAGTATCATGGCAGGATTTATCACTGTGTTCCCAATCATTTATATCCCTGGTCTCAACACAGTCGTATTCAAGCATGCCCCGATATCTTGGGAATGGGGTATTGTGATTGTTGAGGCCTTCCTGTTTTTCCTTGGGATTGAGTTCTGGAAGTTTTGCAAGAGGGTATACCTTAGGCGCCATGGCGATAAGGTTGAGAATCCGGAGACGGAGCTGGGTGCTTCTACCTTTTCGAGGTATGCGTCTACTGCTGGATCGGGCGTAACGGGTGCTGGTGTGGACGTGGAAGGCCAGGCATGAGCATTTGTCGTGCTAAGTCTTTCCCATTATTCCCTACTTCTATTCTTCAGTTCTCAGTTCTCAGTAGTCGTGCTTGTCACTCTTGCTTTGTTTCGAAAAATTTCTTTCTCCGGTCTCTTTCTTCACAGGCAGTGAACTCTACACTCCCTTTTTATGCACCTGTTTGTATTTAATTAAAAATTAAATATCTGATAGCCGGACTCCATATCTGTTCCCTACTGCAAGTGGAAATAAGACAGTCCAAGGTTTGCCTCGCAACGATCGCAATACTAACAATGACGTTGCGCACGTAGGAAACGTTAGCAGGGATCAAGCCCTATACATCAATCACACACTTTTTCCCCCAATCGTGGGGCCGGGAGCCAAGAGAGGAGTTAACCCAACTAAAACAGTCCCTCAATTACACAGCACAGTCCACTAGGGGCTGTGGGTAAGTCTCTCGAACCTTCCCTGATGCGCCGACAGTGGTGTATAGTGTCCGGGAACGAGCGGGCTACTGGGAATTGTAGCTACTGGTAACTATGGTAAGCAAATCGTGATTGCGAATCTTGAGCACGGATTCTCACCACCTCCCTACAATCCTAGCATCTAGCCGAAACCTGCAAACGTCGGCCTTTTGGGGTGAGAAATTCTAGACCAGCATTGGGTATGCTTGGCCATTGGTAAAGTGTCCACACCCCCGGGCTTGGCTCGTTCCTGTTACTACTTAACTGTGCCACGGTTCCTGCCGGTGGGAAGATTTACCTAATCTGCGATTTTGAAAGCCAAGCAAACAGCCACCCCCCAACTCCCTCCCAGCTAGAGTTGCAGTAATAAGTATCGCTCGGATTCTAGTGGCTGTCCATGAACAGAGATTATGGAGGGGAGCAAGTGGAGTTTGTAAAAGGTCATATGAAGATGTGGGGGTATGTATGTTGAAAGAGGAAAAATTCCGTGAACACTTGGAAGACAATTGGTGGATGTTGATGTCCTAGACCGCTAGCTGGCTAAGCTTGAATACTTAGCTATTGAGCAAGTAAGAATAAGGGAACAAGATTGTTCGAAGTCCTTATAAAGCTATGAGAATTCCGCCAGGCTCGGAGGCATCAGAAAGTCAGACGATTTTTATTAGTATCACATCGAGAACGCCCTTTTAATATCATGCCTTCTGGCACCCGAGCACTCTGGTGGATATCCTCATCGGCAGATTGGTATTCCTTCTTCGAATATCATATTTACCCCAATAACTAACGAGCGCACTTGGATCTAAAAATCCGAACAAAATAATTTCCCCCAGAAAAATTGCACAGGGCAAATGATGGCCTAAATGACACAAGATTGTACTGCCGCACGTGGCAGGCAGCCCGGAAATCAAGAAAGAAAAACGTCTCACTAGAAGTGCCTCCCGCATCCTTTCGCCACAAAATTCGACGATGGAGAAACCTACTAGAGAGTAATCATTATAGTTCCGCGCTCGCACACCCTTGATGCGAAATTCGAAACCGAGTGAATCACAATGACTCAACACGATACCCAAAAATTCAGGATAAACTCCTGCGCCAACAAGCCCTCGGAAACTTCACCGACTTCACCGGCGCACCAGAGCAGTTATGCATAGCCCCCACGATATACTGTCTCGATCCAACGCCCCTTGAGAAATGTCACGGGTGTCTCCCGCCCTCGCTAGCACACTTTTAAACAAGTGAATCGAGGATTGCATGACGAATTCCCGGGTCGGCGAGTCTGTGGTGGCACAGTTTCCGGCCATCCAAAACGCTCAAGTTTACGTGCAACTACTTGTAGATATAGGGACGGGCGGAGGGATACCGTACACCGGGGTGGGGTGGTCGGATGAATGGGTGGTTTGATCTAGTGCATTAAGCATGGACCAAGAGTATACCGGGATCTCAGAGTGAAGCTTGCTCGTTTTCGTCTCCCCTATTCAACCCTGATCGGGCGCCGCTGCGATATTATAGAGCTATAGTATTCAAGAAAGGGAGACGACACCCGCATATGGGAATGGCGAATACAGGGACTGGCAATACTAGACCGCCACTGTGTCGGAAGGGATACCTGGGGGAATGGAGAGGCACCGAGCTGTGGTTCTAATAATATATTTTTTCCCCAGAAGACTGGTTCTAGAAACGTAACGGGCCTTGAGAATTGGAAGAACCATTGGTTAATTGTAGGGTACTGTAGTGAGTTGAGATGAGGGTTTTTTTTTTTCCTTTTCCTTCCTTCACCCTGCCCTTCACTCCAGTCGCCAGCTGCCGTATGTATTTCTAACTCCGGAAATTTTGTAACCTGCATCCATCTAAGCATTCTATCAAAGTTGTTAAACCAGCCGGTACGATAACACGCTGCCCCCTAGCACCTTGCGTCTGTGCTCCTCCACCGATCTGAACCCCAGCACGAGTAGCCGCCCTGTTCATATTGGCCCGGAAAAGAGGTGATCTGATACGAGGTTTTAAGCAGGAGGGAGCATGGCTAAATTGAAAGTTGGTATGGACCCTTTGCTTGCTATATAGCCCAAACCCTAACGGCGAACCCTCTATGGTATGACCGATGATGACTATGATACTTGGAAAACAATTTGTTAAACCTTTTGATCTATGATATTTACAATTTATATTAATTAATTTGGCCGAGGTCCAGAGGGGGGGGCTGAAGCATAGTATTACCCGTGCATGGACCCCACGCGAGTATCTATACTGATGAGGTGGACAGGGGTATGGGCAGCCCGAGGACGTACAAGTATTTGTATTCGGGGTGGGGGGTTATGGGCAGGGGGCGAACCCTGGATTAAGTTATGGGGGCATCTTCAACCGGAAAAATACTGTCAAGCTTGACTTGACATTATCAGAATAATTGAGTTAATTAAAGGACCCCTTCCAAACCTATACTTGTATCACCACCATCTCAGCCGATGATCGACCCCCTCCCCGCACAGTCTTTAGAATCAACATATTCGAGCGAGAGGTCACGAACACTTACCAAAACCGGTGTTACACACATATATGCTTTCCGGACGTCCATACCCTTGTCCGTATCATCACTAATGTCCAGACTTGAGGCCTTAGACTTGGGGTATCGTTAGTATTATCATTATTATAGTTACCGTAGTTAGAATTGCCAGTTGAAAGGAATATCCGGTAAGTTCTGTGACCGAACACCATTATTTATCCTGGTTGGAGAGTGTCATACTGTAAGGTCCAGAGACGGATCAGAATGTAGGACCTGAGCTCCCTACCTCCAGGGTGAGATACTCACTCCCGGACAGTCCTGGAATAGTACTCAACCAGATACAGACTAAATCGGGGGGTAGTACCACGGTGGCACGGTTGGGAAATCTTTAGGCTAGAAGCTTCCAAGATACCAAACAACCGCTCGACCGTTCATTTCGCAAAATACGACCAAAAAAAAAAACCTTTTAACCCTTCCATTGTAGTTGCTGTATAATTGAAGGGGGTACAACGAGAGAGGTAAAGGGGGCATAAAAACTGGTGGTGCCATGATCTCCAGATATCTCAATAGACCCATCCCCAAGCCCGAGAACCCTACCAAAGAATCCTCTCAAACAGTCAACTCCAGCTTTTCGGGCCATTCCTCGTAGAGATAATCTGTGTGATTATGCCCACAAAGCCAGTATGTTAAATACAAATTTCAGAAACCACAAATATCAGGGTGCAAATATTGAAAGTTTGGGGCAGACAAAGGTTGACTTCATGGTTTAAACAGGCTTCACAAAAACCCCCCCACCCACTCGGCCAGCTGCAGCCTGCAAGGCGCTCAACCCAGTCGATAGGTAATATCCAAAGAAGGGACAGGGATGGAGTAAAACCCCTCTTATAACCCCCAATAGGCTCCTAAACACAACACCATGAACTTTCCCGCTAATATCACAGACTTCCTCCATCCCAAGAACCCCGGGCTCTCTAGACATAGGGAACTGTTTAGAAAGTTCCATCAAAGATAAATGGAAAGCACGAGAACACAGACAGAGGAGGGGGGAGAGGGGAAAGGAGGAAGCGTTCCCTTCCACGCACACCCCCATACAAAACGTATAAGTAGCTGCAACGAGCAATCAGGAGTAATTATTTGTCAAAACTATACAAGAGTATATCAAATCTTACTAGTTACCAACCCAGACGGCCAGTACATCAAATAGGTCAATAAATCCCAGACCCCCGCATGAGGGAGGGCATAACGACAGGAATCAAATCTCTTCTGGACAAACCTTAGACACCACGCATGTAATCACACCACCGCAAGAGCCAGTGGGAAAAGACACCCCAAGACTCCTTATCCGGTGCTGTGAACGCCTAAACCACAACACCCCGCGGCAGGGAAAACCAACCCCCCCCCCCAGCTTTCCCCATATGGAATATGCGCCGTGTTTTGTAGCACTCCGAGCACCCTCTGTCCTGTCCGCCCCCCGGGCACTTTTATGGCATTCTTGTTGTAGATTATTTCACCCTTGCACTTTTTTTTATTTTATTTTTGCCATAGTTCAACTTGGAGGCCTCCTGTTGGAGTTTTAGTTTCGTCATAACTGTCTTTGACATAACTGCTATGTAGATATCGGCCGCTGTGTACCCTCAGGTCAGAGAGATTCGAGCTTGGAGAAAATTGAGTTCAAAGTTGTAATAACCGTAAAAAACACGATGTATCAAGCAGTATGATACATGCCCAAAAGGCCCTAAAGAAAAACTATGTATCATACCGAGAAGTTAAAGCCCAACCTCCCCCCCCCCGGAGGCAGGCATAACCCGAACCCCAAATCACAAAAGCTCACTCGAAGGATTGTACTACCAACTAATCCTTCACCCGTTCAACCAACACGAAAAAAATACCGCCGTCCGTGAGCCACCACATTCAAAAACACAGACAGGAGTTATATCATACCTATGATAATCGTAAACTTATAAGTTAATGTGGTATCCAACCCTATCGAAAATGAAATGAAATGAAAACAAAGCATGAAGAGGCCGGGTATGATATGATAGGGTGGGTCATGCCAAGACGTATCACAATTGTGACATGTGTGGTTTCGGGGGTCCTTTTTTTGTTCAAGTCAATTATTTTTTAAAAAAAATTTGTATTATTACAGTACCCATCATGCGAGAGCGAAAGCGAGGGAGCGGCCAGGGTGAAAACGGAGGGGAGAATAGATTTTGTGTGAAAAATAAAAATTAATTAAAAATAAATAAAGAACGGAATTCAGAATTGTGCAATACTCATCCATGGCAAAAACTCCCAATCCCAGATCCGATGGCTAAATAGGAGAATTATAAAATCAAAATAAATGCAGGGAAAATGTAAAAAAAAGAATATAATAATATTATTATAATAGCGTTCACAATAACTAATCCTCTGCCCAGGTAGACTTAGCCTAACGCTGTAAGCCTACGTGGTGTTGCAACTCTGGGGGGAGAGAAGAGCCCCCCCCCCAATTAACAGCTCTCGCAACCCCCCTATGAGTAACAGAGTAACCACACCAACCCATTCAACATAACTCGAGTCCAAGCATCACAACACCTTCAATAAACCAATAACAAACCCCGGTATCCTAGGAAGGGAGAATACAATCAAGATACTACTATCAGTAGAGGGGAGCGTGGACAAGATGGAAAAAGGAAACCTCCCAAGGCGAAAAATCTTGTATTTCGCTCCTATCGCGAGATCCCCATCTGCACATATTCTCACTCGGTGGTGTGGTAAGAAGGGGTGTTGAATTTCTGCTTAATGTCTTCCATTGTTCTCAACAACGGCTTTGTCTAAAGCGTTTCTTTTCTATATCGCTCTATGCTATTGGGATGTATCATTTGTGGTGGTGAGACATGGTCTATTGGGTATTGATTATTGGGCGGCTATTTCGTATTAGCTAGGCTTCATTGCCAACCCAGGCTTGGAGGTGTATACTTTGTTGGGACTCATGATGCGTTTGGGCTGAAGGCAGGAAACCAGTTACTTCCCATGAAGTATGAGGTCACTTACGGAGGTACATCGTCTAAGTGTTGTATATTTCACTAGCAGGGGGGCGATCGGCTAGCAGGAGAGGAGGAGTAGATAAGGCATAGTGGCATATGCGAGTGTGGCTAGGAAATCTGAAAGATACTGTCAACGGTAATCTGAATGGTAGTCTGAACGGACACAGTATGAAAATGTATTTTGAAGTAACGGACATGTATCTAAGATTTTGTAAAAAGCCCATTCGCATCAATAACTGCTTGACATCTAGCTGGCACGCTTTCTACCAGCTCTCTAAACTCATATGGTCTAACATTTGTCCAAGATTCCTTCACTGCCTCCCTTAATCTATCATAGCTCATATTTTCTGGAAAATTATCTTGTAGATAATTTTTCATAATATGCCATACCCTCTCAATTGGATTCAAGTCTGGAGAGAAAGCAGGTCAATGAATAACCTCAATGCCTCTTTCTCTTAGCTCAGTTCTTGTATCTCCTGCTGCATGTCCAGGTGCACCATCCTGTATCAGCTTTAAAAAACCCCATTCCTTCTACACAATTCAAGATACCCATGGATAATAGGTACTGTATATGCACCATAGCTCTCTGATTTATTGGGCCCCAATCCCTCTCCCCAAAAAATTCACGACCCTGAATATCTCCTTTGAAA
>NW_003298876.1:60977-81853 GCF_000151645.1 Tuber melanosporum | reverse complement strand
TTTTTTTTGAAGGTTTTTCCACGAAACAGGTAGGGATCACACTCCTCCACCAGCTCTCCTAGTCAACCAAGTTCCGGTTTGCCTTACACCAGTACTCCATGTTCATTCTGTTTACAGGATTGAGTTCCACTGCTCCTGTATCCAATCAACATGTTGCCGAACCCACTCAAGTCTTACTACTCGATTGCATTCAGTAATCGGGGGTTTTCTCATTGCTAGTCGTTGGTGAAAGCCCTCCTTTATTAAGGCTACACGAATCGCTTTTTTCCCAACTCCTAAATTCAACTCTATTGAGCTTTAGCTAGCTTTCCACTATTTTTTCAACCTTAAAGATTTTTTTTTTCTTCTTACCTTCAGCTAGTTGCTGAAAAGGAAGTCTCCTATTGCGTGATGACATGTACACATATACTATAAGGTCTTTGATTTGTACCTGAGTTAAGACTGAAGAATGGCCAGGCTTCTTGGTAGGAGTTGCCTGAGAGGTATATGTATATTGGACTAGGTACTACAAAAACCATGTCTTTTCTTGAAGTTGAGCATATTTCCAATCTATCGACTGAAGTAGCTGACAATCTCTGTGCTAATCTCGAGTCAACTCTGATTTCTCCAAAGGAGGCATCTTTGTCAATCAGAACATAAAGAAAAAGTCTACAAAAAAACTTTCAACTTCACTTGCAAACTTCCAAGCCGCTATCATCAATTTGCTCCACACTATCCCATATTTACTTTCCTTCTCCTGCAAGTTTAGCACTCCCTTGGTAGCAGAATATACAACACTTAGGCCCTGTACCTCTGTATGTTCTCTATATATGTTTGGTCCTTTGGTTCTTTCTTGAGTTGATAGGTAAGAATGATACTGTGAGTTGAAGTCACGCAAAGTCTCTACCGTTTCGCTTTGCATATTGGTGCATATTTCAACAAGGGGTGTTGTAATATGACTTTGAGATATGCATCAGGTGCATATTTGATTATGACAGAATTTCTGTCAGAGTTATTGTACATGGACAAAATTAACCACGATTCAACAGAGGAAAATCTTCGGCGATGACAACCACACTCACCCACCAATCCACTATTATGAAAACCAAAAAAACAAATTAAAAGATGTAAATACATAGTAGAAATTAATATTTGGTATACCATCTATCAGCCTTAATAATTGCCTCTATTCTATCTACCATTAATCCAGCTAAAGTATCAAAAACCTTTGGGTTAAGAAGTTTCCAAAAATGAGTTATGGCCTCTACTATTGCCTTCTTGACCACATTGACATCACCCTTCATAAGATATCACTTAGGGTAGTGCTTGTGAAGCCTACCTTTCACCAGAGACCAAATATTTTCAATTGGATTGAAATCTGGTAAATAGGCAGGAATTTCTATCAGTGTAATTCCCTGCCCTCTGAGCCATCTCCTAAAAGGCAAGTGAGTCTTAGCATTGTCAATGAACAAAAATACCTCTTCTTTTCCATCCATTTCTCTGATATTCTCCCATATCCCTAGAAAGTCATAATAATCATAAATGTCAATAATTGACTTCCCAGTAACTCTACTCCTAGCAGAA
Organism: Tuber melanosporum; assembly: GCF_000151645.1. NCBI lineage: Eukaryota > Fungi > Ascomycota > Pezizomycetes > Pezizales > Tuberaceae > Tuber > Tuber melanosporum. Next base: position 80,290 of record NW_003298876.1, on the reverse strand, counting down.
GAATGATCAAGAAAAACAGGCCAAAAAAGACCATGAGTTTGACTATAAAAACAACCAGTCATCATCTGGCTAATCCCTCTCTCCCCTCTCCTAGCCTTAGATTCAACACAATCCTTATTCCATTTCTCATATGGCTATCTGAAAATCCATTTTCTCCTCTTTCCTCCTCCCCTTTCCACAGCTACCTCATCCCCCCACATTGCCTTCCTTCTCCACATCTCCTTTGTCCAATGCCTATGAGCTAATGCCCATTTCAACCTCTCTTGAGCTAGATTCTCATCCAAATTAACTCTTTCTTGTACCATATACTTTCTAAGATGCTTTTTTTCAAGTATTCTCCTTATTGTCCTACTAGAAACATTGGGAGCAACTTGCTCAGCAATGTTAGAATAGGTAGTATGGTGATTTTTAAGAGCTTCCTCCACTATAGCATTATCCTGTAACTTGGTAGTTTTAGGATGTCTTCCTCTACCCCTATTCTCCTTGCCCTTTTGATGTGCCTTTGCAATTGTATCTCTGACAGTAGTGTAGGAGATATTAAGGTAGTGGGAAATTTGCTGATATCTCATCTGAGGCTTGTATAATCCAAGAATCCTCCCCCTGGTAAGCTCAGAGAAATGGGTGGAGGGAATAGGTTTTTTGGCATGATAGTGAAGAATAGGAGGCATAGTTTATTGAAAAAAAAGAATTGAGCAGAATGGTTTCTTCTTGGTTGACTTAAAGCAATTCATTTAGGTACTGTTGAGAGTGTGGAGTGATGAAGAGGGGTGGGTTGCCACTGATTGTTGAATCTCGGTTAATTTTGTCAATGCACAATTACTAGTATGAGTTCATTAGTAGACGAACTTATTACATAGTTGATTAGGACAGAGTTTCTTTGGAAACTCTATTGGGCTACTAGTTTAGTTATCTCACTTGCTTTTCCTTTCTGTTACCGTTGCATTAGACAATACCATTGTCATTGACTTTTCCTTTTTTCTTACCTCTACTATATATTATAATATAATATTATTGTTTAAGTTCGCCTCCCTGTAGCATAGATAGGTTCCTATGGACCCTCAGAGATAGGCAGAACGAAGCAAGCAATACAACCTCAATCAAGAATTACAGCAAGGGGAAGGCAGCCGCTAGTTTTTTATTCGTTGGAGACGAGGGTTCTGGATGATTAAACTTGCCACGGAAATCGTTGGTCACCAATATGTGCGTGGTTCCAGATCTCCCGGGGCTGTTGCGGCGGTGTAACTCCCGCAGATACACTTACTTTCCCCAGGGCTTTGGGTAGTTTGCTGAAGCACTGGCAGACTGGTTGTGATATCGTACGGTAGACGTCATTCGGAAATTATGATAGCCCACATGAGATCGTTTTTTTCTTCTTGATACTGTATACACGAACTATCAATTCCAGCCCTCTCAACCAAGCGCCCCCTATTGGTACTGTTGCTGTTGCTTGAACGAGCAGCACAGGAGGAGAATCGAATAAAGAAATTGAGGGAATAAAGCAAGAAAACTAAGCCAAGGGGAGCGTCTCAGGATCCCCATTATAGTACGCCCCCACAGAACCACCCAAAGAATGGAAAGAGACAATAGAAAAAAAGAAGAGCCACCGGAATAATTGTGGAGAAAATTTCGTACAGCAACAAACCCCCCCACCCACGCTCTTCACTCATTGCTCCATTATTTGGTTTTCTCATCTGTAAGAAAAATCCCCCCATACCCTTTATATTAACAACTAGGAGTGATGCAATGGGTAGGTGTCCAGGGCAAGAGCAGAGGAATACACAGAACGGAAGGTACGCCGGGCCGAAAGCACAAAGATATAACGAAAAAAGAAAAGGTAAGAGGTGGCCTACAACGGAAAAATAATGATGGCCGGTAAAGTTGAAAAAGAAGAGAAAAGAAAAGGCTATTCTCTGAACAAGTAAAAAGCCCGAAGCCGGGCTGATACGAGAAAAAGGCGGAGAAACAATTATCGAACATGAATGGTATGTCTTAGATACCATCCGATGTATTGCTAAGCATAAGTAGCCCATCAATGTAGAGAAAAAGTAGAACAAAAATACGGGTGAGAAAGATATCGTGTGCCACCATCATAATTTCCACTTCGACAGGCATGATACATTTCGAAAGTAATGCAAGAATTATAAGATATCAAGGCCATTGGCGCTCAGTACCCTGAACTGCAGGGTGAAAAGATTGGTCATCTCCGCCAGTCGCAATGATATCAGAGCTACTAACGGGGGAGGCTTCAGAATCCGGAGTCGGCAGTGAACCAGAGCCTTTAGAATCTAATCGCATCTCCGTGAGCAAGGCTCTCATCTCCTTAATATCGTGCCTGGCGGAGTCCTTAGGAAACTCCGCGTCTCGCATGTCAACTAACTGCCGGATGGACATACCGATGGCCGTCTCGGTGTTGTTGGTTATCCAGGTGTGCTTCAGCTGGGGGTCGTTCCAGATTTCCGACATTCTATTACGGAAGGCGAGTGGGTAAACAAAACTATTAAATCCGCCGTTAGCAACCGAGACCACATTGGAAACACCGAATATCGCATACCCCATCTGCTCGATCTTGGCCAATTGCTTCTGAATCCATCTCCTATATCGTTTGTTGTTGGGGATCCAAAGAGCCGAAAGACCCAGTGGGGCCTGGGCTGACAACAGTGCACCGGAAGGAGCATCTGGATACACCTCAACAGCAGCCAACACATTGCAAATCTTTATGGCCAAATCCTGCAAGGACACCTCTGGTCCTGTACCGTTTGTGAGAGCAATTTGGTGTTTAAGCATAATAATCAAGCCGTAATAGTCGCACACGAGGAAATTAACCGCCCATTTATTCCCTTTGTAGATAGCCGCAGGCTCAAAAGGACAATCGTCCTCCGCAATAGTGCTGACCTTCCTTGAAACTTTCTCAGCTCCACTCACGATCGCCGGATCCAGCGACTCAAACCAGGATTTGCATGCCTGTAATAGCCTGGCAGACTCTATTAGAAAATCCTCCATGATTATAAGCCCTTGAGACCGTTTGGCAGTCAATATCGAGATATCCATAGCGAGGTCTCTAAACTCGCAGGATGCATTCTCAACTTTGAGGCTGATGCTATCTGGGTCTACTTCGGTCTCCCTATGAACGGCTTGCCTGTTGAAATCGGTCCATTGGCTGTCCACAGTGGTCCGGTGTCCTGCCATCATGGCAACCAATACATCAAAATGAGCAAACCAATTAAATACCATTCGTCGTTGAGGCGTCTCGGACATGGTCTCTGGGGTCCATAATGCTGTTAAGATTTTCGTTGCTGCGTTTCGATGCTCCATAAGATTCATCCAATCCCCAAGATATTCCTGGAACACGTGAGCAAATGTCAACAGTCAAAAAAAAAAAAAAAAGCCTATCACAATAATACCTCAAAGCTAGCCAATTGAAGGATGGTGACGATGGTTGACATTGTGTGTTCCTCATCCAAGGAGACCCTGAGAAGCCCAACGGATTTGTTGTAATATTCCAAGAACGTCTGAAACACCCCGGTTTTGTGATGTACACTGTAATGAAAAGAGGAAAATGCTGCAACAGCATAAAGAAGGGCTTCATTGTTCACAGCAAGTTCCAGAAGGGTCGTTTTAAAAAAATTACTATTGTCGGATTTAAGGAGGTAGTGGTGGCATGTAAGCATTTGTCGATGATAGTTCAGGTAAAACGCAATATCGTGGGGAAGATGCGCCCATTCTACGGTGGTTAGAAGACTTGCATGGGAAGTCGTCCTCCGAAGAGATGTAGCCGGAGAAGCAGGCTCCGAAGAGTCAGGATAATACGAATTGTCATTCCCCGGCGAGGGGCTAGGGTCTACGGAGGAGCCCGTTTTCCGAGGCTTGCCGCGTCGACCGTGATCGAACGAAGATGGCCACGACTCGCGACGTTGGGTTCCCCTCAAGTATCCTTGACTCGCGGACGTCCTTAACCTTGGCCCTTCTATAGGAGTCGGTCTATCATCGTCCTGGTAATCGTCAAATCCATCCTCTTCCTCCAATTCGTCAAGGGACGAACTCCCTTCCCTCGAAACAGGTGGTTTTTCCCGTCTATTCTTCTGCCCCGACGTAGATTTGGATGGAACCACCTCGGGATAAGTGCATTCCCTTCCACCTTTTTGACATCCTGTATACCGGGACCTATGTTAGTAGCCATAATTTTTAACCAATCCAAAGGTGATGTGGTGAGTTTACGTTCACAAATAGGATGCGTCTCGTCGCACTAGGACCATCAAGAATAACAGAGTCAATGGATGAGTTCGATAGCAATAGTTTAAATTAGGGAGGGGAGTGTTTGTGCGGGGCGGGAGGGAGGTAAGCGGGGTGTATAGCGGGGCATCCGAACACTGTGATCTTGCAATTCACGATTGGGAAGAGGCTTATTACCTTGACGCGACGTGTTCTGCATGTAAAACATCCTGACCTAGTGCGGCGATGTTTTACAGTCTCTGCCCCCGGAGCACTCTTTCTACGAACCCTTGATGGTTTTGTCCCAGTTGTCATGTTTCCGCCTTCTGGCACAACAAAAAATGTAGTCAGAGGTGGGTGATCAAAAGGAGCATTACCGCCGAGAAGGCCAGCGTTGCTGTCGAAGCTCTGAATCCCGGCGGATGTTTGCGCTGTTGAGGCTGATGACGTTGTTGTAAAGTGAATCGCGTCTGGTGTGATATGAGACGAAGCTCGATACAACCCCGTCATGACCAAGTAAAAATATTCTGGCAAGGTAAAAACCTCTTGCCCTTCCGTTTGTTTGAAAGGAAAGAACGAAGGAAAGAAAGAAAAGAGCAAAAGAGCAAAAGAGCTAGAAGGGGTTAAAAGAGGAAGAGCGGCGAAAAAGGAATGAAATTAATTTTTTTTAAAAAAAAAGGCGAGAAGAAAAATTGACAACCCTGTTCTTCTCAAGTCACTTAATGTGTCCCTCCCAGTGTTACCGGTATTGTTGATGATGGCAAAATGATGTCTTGGGTAGCTCGCCGCTGTGGTTGACCCTTCACTGTTTTCGAGCTTTCCTTAAAACCAACAAAAAAAAAGAATCTCACAAGAGAGAGGCTGTGGGAGAGGGGAGGGGAAGTCTTCAAAAGGAACAGATGAACAACTGAGTGGACGCTACAGAACGGCAGGCAGCCCGCCGTGCAGACGCGGAGAACAACTTAGACAGACACAGTTCAAAGGAACGACTCGGTGAAAAAGGAGGCCGTCCGTGAGAAACAACCCCCCAGAAGCAAGCCCGGAGAACAAGGAGAGCCCCTAGTTAGAGTCCTCAGACAATTCCAGGCTAATGCAGCCCGTTCCTAGTCTTGAGTTTTTCTTATTCTTCTTGACCCTTCTTTTTTCGCTCTTGGAGGAAATAATTGCCTCCCCCCGCTGTTCCTTGGGCTCGTTCTTGAACTAGAACTACAGTGCGGTATTAGACACTCTGACACTTAGGAACTCAATGAACCAGGAACGAAAGGGGGTTCGATGTTATCGGGAGCTGATCGATAATGTTGCTGCTTCGAGCAATAGGATCGACCAGGGAGGCCTACCCCCACAAAATCTGAATTGGAAGAGAGGAGCGGGAAAAAGAAAGGAAAAATTATATATGGAGGAAAAGGGAAGACAAGCACTCGTACATAAGCCCCGATGAACGGAAGGTGACTGGTGGAACGACCGGATATAGATCAAGTTCTGATATAGGTATTACCAAATACCGGCAACTCTCATGAGATTTGAGTTCCGTAGAACTACCGTAGCTTTTGGACGACGAGTGAGCCAAAGTGGCAAATTGAAAGAAAATAAAGTAGTAGTAACGGATCAAATATCAGACAAAAAGGTCGAGGGGAAGAAGAAAAAACAAAGTGAAAAAAAAAAAAAAAAAGAAGCGGCAGCTCTTCACGACATTTACCTCTTGGAACCTGTATCTCAATAGAAAAAAGAAAAAGAAAAAGAAAAGAAAAGTTAAGAATGGAATAAAAAAAGAAATCAAATGAAAAGAAGTAAACAAGCTCATCCCCCTCCGAATTCTTTTCTTTTCTTACCCTACCGGATTGTTTCCTGTCCAGAGATAGCTTCCGCCGACAGTGGGGATGGGGATCCGGACTTCGGAAAATGCGCAATTCCAATGTATGTACCGTCCAGCGATGTCCAGAGACCTGCACGAGAGGCGCGAATTGAGCTCCAGATCTCTCCATTAAGAGAAAAAAAGATGCCTCTACGAGTACCGGTATCGCTGAGGCATCTGCATCACAATTCAAGGTGTCTAACCCCGTGCGTTCAATCGCATGGTTGCGGGGGTCAAGGGGCAAAACAAACCATGTGGTAGCGGGACGAAAATGCAGGTATAAGCATGCCTAGGGGAAGGGTTTTTCTGTTCAAGGGAATCAGGCATCGAAGGTACAAGGATCGAAAGTAGCTAGTCTGTGCCAGAGAAAGGGCAAGCAGGAAGGGAACAAGTGATATGACAGCCCTGCACTGTCCGTTGCCTGTCTCCTGATTGCTCACTTTGAGTTGGTGTTCAACAAGATTGGCAGGCACACTTCCCCAGGAGAGGTGCGAAGAGGAAAAGCATTACAGATGGTACCGGTAGTTTCTCTAAGCAGAGTAACCCTGCCCAAATCTATGTTCAACTCATTTTCAACCAAACTCAGCATAGAGGGGAAGACGAGACGAGGAACCCTTTGATTCAGACTGGTCGATCTAAAGGCTCGGAAGGACCTCCTCCTTCTTCGGAGCGCAGGAAGAGATTTGCGGGAATCAGATCAGGCAAAAAACTTTAAAAAACAAATAATTAAAGGTGTGGAAAGGGCTTTACTCGAGTAGCAGGATATGGTAGAGTGCAGTGCACCATAGTCTATGCATCCCCATACTTGCTGCCCTCCATTAGAATAATATTATGGTAAAGAGGGGGAAAAAGGGAAGCTGTGGGAGGTAAAGTAGTGGACGAGTCAAGTCAGATGTGGATTTACGATAAGGAAGATATGATACCATCCCCTGATACTCCGATGATACGGTACTGCCCTCAAGCACCCCACAGCAAGAAAAGCGTGAAATCCGGTATAGCAATTACTTTAGGCAGTAACTTGGTCCAAAAGAAAACCTAGGGCAATTCGAAACCTACACAGACCCGCAATTCAACCTATCTCCTTATAGTTGCACATCCAAACATTAGAGAGGATGTAGGAAAAAAGTGGGGAAGCACCGGGTATCATCACTATCGATATCATAGATGATGCAACGCAACAAAAAACCGAAGGAAGGTGGAATGGGCACCATCGGATGACGAGAGGAGAGGGAAAGGGGGGAGGGGGGTACTCATAGAGGGATAGAGAGGCGGAAGAGGAGAGGGACAGGGAAGGACAGGGAGAGACAGGGAGAGGTTAATGCCATGGTGGGAAACGGCATTTTTGCCCTTTCGTGAGAAGTGGATTCACTCTCAAAAGTCTTCTCCCACGAGGTCGACGGCGGATCGATTTCTGCAGATTAGTAGGCTGGCTTCCGCAACACAGAAATTCCATTCACAAGTCTACTACACGGTACGTGCCTGCCGTGCCTCTTGTCGAAATATGTGTGGGGCTATGCACATACCGGTAGAGGAAAGAACCAAAAAATATGCAGAATTTTCGTACCACAAGGGAGGCTTTCGATCGGGGGTGACCCCCGCCCCCAAAAAAAGACCACAGGAGGTCAGGAACGAAATATGAACTAGAAAAGTAAAATCAGAGAAGAGAAAGGAAAAGCGAAAACTAGATATCGAACATATGGCTCCGAGACTCCCAATAGATGAAATATCAGCAATTTCGCTGCGACAGTCCATCGGGACAGCTGTATCAAGAATTACAATAGTCATATCAGGGCGGGATTGTGAGTTCTTTTCGGGGGGTTTCTCTCTCATTCCTTCCCTTTTTCCCTCTATACCGCACAGACCCCCCCCCTCGCAACGGCAGCGTCACCGGTTGTGATGGGAGGCGGAGGGAAGAAGGGAGCGGAGTCTTGAGGAAGGGGGAAGGGGTTCTTGTTCTGACTATCATGGAATAGTCTATTTGAGAGCGGGAGACAGGGATCATTGGCCAATGTCTGCTCTGAAGGTGGAAGTACTCGAGTACTCGAGTAGAGGTGTTAGGAAGGAGTGAGAGAGACAAGCAAAGTGAGAAAGGAGGAGGGAAGGGAATTTTGCTGACTGTCCCTCGCCATTGTTGTGAGGGTAGGTGAAGGGCGGTTGGCTGGCAGGTCACTTCGGCTTCGGGGAGAGTAATATCGCGAAGTCAGTGTGATTAGTCCAATATATTTATCCTAGCTGGGCCTATCCGACATCTTGCTAGTACTGTAGCAAAACACAACCAGTGCCGCAGGAGGGGCACCACGGTGGGTTCGCCTAACTTTTTGTTCCACCTTCAAAAAGGAATCATAATTGGATTTCGGTCTGGTTACACTCACCAAAATTTGGCCAGTAATACCCTAGCACCACCACCACCACCGCCTAGATCCCAAGATTTTGAGGCGCCTCACCGCTCTGGCGGTGAGTGCCACTGCCTAAGAAATCGATTGGCAACAGATAATAATAAAAACCCCACAGAGCGGTGGTACTGTACTCGTACAAGAGTACCGGTATTGGAACAGTGTGGAGAAACAACATGAACTCTAATTTCGTACGTACCCTCCTCGTTCTGGAGGAAATCCTGATGACCAAAAAAGAAAAAATCACCCATGCCATCATCCCAAACCGAGCCGTAGTGCTCGCTCAGATCAGTGAAAAAAAAAAAAAAAAATACAAATTAGGAATATCAATTTGTACCAGTACGAGTACGAGTGCAAGACACAAAACCCCGTTATCGTCTTATCCAACCCCCCTCCCTTCTTCTGCATCTGTAGGCAAAGCTTACTACAAGTACACACGTACAAGGCATAATGAACTCGAACACAGGGGGAACTCCTTTATACCGTATGGCAAATAGTTCGTGCACATCTGGGCGCCCGAACTCGAGTACTAAATTCGGACACAAAAGTTCGTGTTCGACTGATACTTGTACTAGTACTAGTACAATATCATACGAGTACAGTCACACCCCGCTGTCCCGGATCTCGATAATACGGATACCTCGCTGTCCCGTACGAATCTCTGTGAACTCTGAATTTCTTTCCACCAAAGCCTGACCCGTTGTCCCGGATCCCTCGCTGTGCCGGACGGATTCTTCAGATTTTGGCTGTCCGGGATAGCGAGGTGCGACTGTACTTGTTCTCACACAATACCAGTGACACCCGGAAAAAGCAAAATTGTTGGCGGCCCAGAAGAATCACACATCGGACTTACTTGCTGGGGTGTAGCCCGTTTTTTTATTTTTTTTGAATGAGTGCTGGTCTTCGCTCAAGACCGAACAGGATAGGACGGAACTTGAACTGGTTAGTTGGCGGGGCCGCGGCGGCGAAAGTTCCCTCCTGCAGCTTCCATTCGTCCCTTTGCATGTGCTCGTACAGTACTCGAGTACCGGCACCGTACTGTACCGTGTCATTTCATACCTGCCCCAGACGAGAAGCACCCGAGGCATGGCTCGCATTGATTTGCAGATGCCCACAGAATTTTCCATCACATTTCTTCTTGGTAAAGGCGAGCAAAAGTCGGATTTGACCTTAGCAGGTCTTTCGCAACGCCTCAGGTGAGGCGAACTAGGAGTTTTGTCTGGCTCCACTGGCGTTAGCGACTTTTGACGAAGAGAGAGGAGGGGACTGATGGACAGTCAGTCAGTCAGCCAAGCAGGTTGACAGGTCGATAGGTAGGGAGCAGAGGAAAGAAACGACAAGGTAAATAGCAAGCAAATCACCGAAAATGCGCAGTACAGCCCCAGTGCGTTAAGATTACATATGGTACGCATAGAATTGTCCCAACCAGGTACGTACGCACCGTTAATAATGATGGTAATAATACTCATCACGTTATCAGAAATAATCTCAGAGCAGGTTCGTTCGGGATGTGGAAAAGCCAACATGGTGATATCTTGATATCATAAAAAGGTAATATCAGCCATTGGATGATCTGCACGGCAGTGAGGGGACTTGTGAGTTACAGGTACTCGTACCAGTGGTCTGCTGTTACCCATGTACCGTAGAACTTCTTGAAATGCACTATCTCCGGCCGCTCTCAATCTCCGTGACTAAAACCTTGTCCAATAGCCTATGAGGTTAGCACAGTCTCGTAATAGTCGCGGGGGAAAGTACTCATGTCTCCGAGCCAAGAATGGGCACCTGTTTTGGAATAGTGCCCGCGGAGCCATATGTGGCAAAGTTTTCAAGCTGCTTTGAAGATGGCAATGGTGGCGCCCATAATATCACCACAATGACTTTCAGGCTGTGAAACTGAATACTGAGTACAATCAAATAACTAAATTGCTGCTGTCTTGTCAGTGAAGGTAAGCATTTAATTACTCTCAAAGCAAATTGGGGAATGCAGATAATAATAATATGAACAGTATGACAAAGGGAAAAAGCCTCACCTGTGCAATGTGAGGGGCAATTATTATTCTCTATAAACAGGGGCAAATGCCATTTGCGCAAATCGCACTTCTGTTGGATCTGCCGCACGAAACTATATGTAGTACCTCCAATAGGATCAAGGTCAGTATAGAATAACTTGAAGATTTATTAAAAAGAAAAAGTTATCAGATTGATAAATAAGGTAATAGGAGAGGTCTCAGAGTAGCGAAATAAAAGACCTTTTGGAAGCAGCAGGTATGGACGATAAAAAAAGAGACAAGCCTGCCGTACCGCAAAGGTTTCCACGGGGAAGTGAGGTTTCTGAGAGGTTAAAGAATCTTGCTATACAAGATGAAGAACACTGTGTACGGACCTTCCCGCAGATTGCACGAGAAGCTGACGTACAGGCCACTGATTCCACAATATATCAAATAATGCACGAGCATAATAATCTCTACCGCTATTCTCCCCACTACAAACCTGTTCTTGATCTGAATACAAGACATAAAAGGTTAAGATTTGTTGATTGGGCTTTAGAGTAGCCTATCGAATTGTTTGTATACTCAGATGACATGATCTTGGAGGTTGGAGCACCCTGAGGCCGGAAGAGAATTACAAGAGTAAGGGGGGAAGATCTATATCAAGTACCTTTACATGATAAAAAAAAAAGGAAATGGGTTTAGTTTAATGGTATCAGGAAGCATATCATTAGGCTACAAGGGTCTTATTTGGATATGGGTGAAGGAAACACAGGAGGAGCAGAGGGAAAATGAAGAGGAACTGCGGCAGGAAAATATGCAGAAAGCAGAGCGGGTTGCACAACAAAGGATGAATGCTCTAGTCCCCGGCAGAGAAGAGTTTCACTATCTACAAGCACTCAATCGTGTAATTGATTGGTACAATCACCAGCGCGTACCATATGAGCCCTGCCGTGTTCACCGCCGGCCTTACTGGGAATTTGGAGAGGAAACTCGGGGATGGAGTAAAGGGTGGGGGTATGGACTGGTTTCTCTACCGTAAGCATGTCTTACATGAGAGAGTCTATCCATTTATTAGACAAATTCAAGCTGAAACTGGACGAAGATGCTGGTTGGTCGAAGATAATGCTGGAAATTATACCACAGCTGCCAGTGTAGACCAAGAAGCTCACGAACAAGGTATTAGCCGTGTTCCTTTCTGGCCTCCAAATTCCCCAGATCTAAATGAAATTGAGCCATATTGGAACTACCTAAAGGACTCGATGGTACAGTATAACTTCATTGGCAGTAGTGAGGTAACAAAATAGTGGGTTCAAGAGGCATTATATTTGGAGTGGGAGCACATGCCTCAAGAACTTATTGACCACTTCTGTATGAATTTTCATGTAAACTTACAACTTATTCGAGCTTGTGAAGGTGATAGCAGGTTTAACACTTGATCAGATTACTTGATATCAGAACCGGGGACTGGCAATGCTTCTATTAAGCTTGATGATATTTAGTATTCACGCTGTTGCAAGAGGGTGGTGTATGTACTTACTTGTAAAGCAGCATTGTCACTTTCCTGTTTGTGGGCCCATGGCCACTATTCCGTAAGCGGTGCCCATTCTTGGCTTGGAGACAAGAGTAGTCTACTTGTACTAGTACTTGTAGGACTGAATTAAGTAATCTTCTCTCCATCCTTGTTTGTCCCAGTACTCGTGTCTCCGAGCCAAGAATGTGCACCGCTTTCGGAATAGTGGCCGTGGGCCCATAAACAGGATAGTGACAACGCTGCTTTACAAGTAAGTACATACACCACCCTCTTTCAATAGCTTGAATACTAAATATCATCAAGCTTAATAGAAGCATTGCCAGTCCCCAGTTCTGATATCAAGTAATCTGATCAAGCATTAAACCTGTTATCGCCTTCACAAGCTCAAACATGTTGTAAGTTTACATGAAAATTCATACAGAAGCGGTCAATAAGTTCTTGAGGCATGAGCTCCCACTCCAAATATAATGCCTCTTGAACCTGCTGTTTTGTTTCATTACTACTGTCAATGAAGTTATACTGTGCCATCCAGTCCTTTAGGTAGTTCCAACATGGCTCAATTTCATTTAGATCTGGGGAATTTGGAGGCCAGAAAGGAACATGGCTAATACCTTGTTTGTGAGCTTCTTGGTCTACACTGGCAGCTGTGGTATGATTTCCAGCATTATCTTAGACCAACCAGCATCTTCGTCCAGTTTCAGCTTGAATTTGTCTAATAAATGGATAGACTCTCTCATGTAAGACATGCTTACAGTAGAGAAACCAGTCCATACACCCACCTGTACTCCATCCTTGAGTTTCATCGGCAAATTTCCAGTAAGGCCGGCGGTGAACACGGCGGGTCTCATATGGTACGTGCTGGTGATTGTACCAATCAATCACACGATTGAGTGCTTGTAGATAGTGAAACTCTTGTCTACTGGGGACTAGAGCATTTATCCTTCGTTGTGCAACCCGTTCTGCTTTCTGCATATTTTCCTGCCGCAGTTCCTCTTCATTTTCCCTCTGCTCCTCCTGTGTTTCCTTTACCCATATCCAAATAGGACTCTTGTAGCCTAATGATATGCTTCCTGATACCATTAAACTAAACCCATTTCCTTTTTTTTTTTTTTTTTTTTTATCTTGTAAAGGTACTTGATATAGATCTTCCCCTCTTACTCTTATAATTCTCTTCCGGCCTCAGGGTGCTCCAACCTCCAAGATCATCTCATCTGAGTATACAAACAATTCGATAGGCTGCTCTAAAGCCCCATCAATAAATCTTAACCTTTTATGTCTTGTATTCAGATCAAGAATAGGTTTGTAGCAAGGGGAATAGCGGTAGAGATTATGATGCTCGTGCATTATTTGATATATTGTGGAACTAACGGCCTGTATGCTAGCTTCTCATGCGATCTGTGGGAAAGTCCGTACACGGTGTTCTTCATCTTGCATAGCAAGATTCTTTAACCTCTCAGAAACCTCACTTCCCCGTGGAAACCTTTGTGCTACAGCAGGCTTGTCTCTTTTTTTATCGTCCATACCTGCTGCTTCCAAAAGGTCTTTTATTTCGCTACTCTGAGACCTCTCCTATTACCTTATTTATCAATCTGATAACTTTTTCTTTTTAATAAATCTTCAAGTTATTCTATACTGACCTTGATCCTATTGGAGGTACTATGTATAGTTTCGTGCAGCAGATCCAACAGAAGTGCGATTTGCGCAAATGGCATTTGTCCCTGTTTATAGAGAGTAATAATTGCTCCTCGCATTGCACAGGTGAGGCTTTTTCCCTTTGTCATACTGTTTATATTGTTATTATCTGCATTCCCCAATTTGCTTTGAGAGTAATTAAATGCTTACCTTAACTGACAAGACAACAGCAATTTAGTTATTTGATTGTACACAGTATTCAGTTTCATAGCCTGAAAGTCATTGTGGTGATATTATGGGCGCCACCATTGCCATCTTCAAAGCAGCTTGAAAACTTTGCCACATATGGCTCCACGGGCACTATTCCAAAACAGGTGCCCATTCTTGGCTCGGAGACATGAGTACTAGCTAGTTCATTGGGTATCCAGGAGCTATATATACCTTAGGGCGAGTTTCCCGGTATTCGAGAAACTAAAAAACCTATGGACTTAAAAAAGACTCCCCATGAAGTATCTTGGTGTGGGAAACTGACTGGGAGTTGGTCGTGCTATATATTAATGGCTCTATCCGTGAGATCTCACGGGGTATTAAACTGTATCGGCTATCGCAATAATTCCATATTGTGAAGTCGTTTTCTCAATATCTGGATACTTTGCGGATTGGCGAGTACAGTCGTGTCTGTAAAGTCTTCATACCTCGGTGGTGCAACCACACAACCACAACACCTCTCCATGGAAAATTGAAAAAAAATTCAAATAACTCAATTAAGAAAAGTGTATGAATAGAACTAATAAGCCTTAAGAAAATATTATTACCACTTTGTTTGACCACCATCTGCATCTAGTACAGCCTGTATTCTCTCAGGCATCCTATCTATTCACCCATCCAACTTCTCTTGGGAAATTAAATCCCATTCCTCCTTTGCTGCCTGAAATAATTCAGCAACACTGTGAGGCCTCCTATCCAACCTGGAGAATTGATTTCTGAGGGCTCTTTTGAGCAGAGCCCAAGTGTTCTCAATAGGATTAAGATCTGGTGAGTTGGATAGCCAAGGCAATTTTTGATAACCACAGTCTGACTGCAATTCCCTGTTTTCCTCACCACTATGTCAGGAGGCATTGTCTGCTACTAGGTAGATGTTGTCAGAAGGTCTATCCAGACCTTCTATAAAAGGGATGAGGTATGGCTGGTGGATTTCAGTTGCATATTGGTGGGAATTGAGGCCAAGTCTGTCTCTTTTGCTGGTTCTTTCTTCCTCCCCCCTCTTCCTCACAAAGAATTAACTCAGTCCTGCCACCCTTCATGATTGCAGCATAGACTCCAATACTAGTCCTCACAGACTTAAAGCTAGGCTTCAAGTTTTTTTCTTCCAGCTCTTTACCAGGTCTAACTCTGACCTTCCTGCCAGTAGGATTTGGATCATAGATAATAGTAGCTTCATCCACAAAAACAACCCAATTCCATGCACTCCTCCAATTCCTCCTTCTCCTAGCAAACTCCTTTCTCTTCTCCTTCTGTCCTTTCCTCCAAAAAGGTTTTTTTCTAGGTATCAGAAGCTTAAAACCAGCTTCTGATATGATCTTATCCACAGATGTCTTTCCCAAACCAATATTTGCTTTTTTGGTAATGTCGCATAATGCTTAATGAGGCTTGGCATTGATAATGGACTCCACTATCTTTCTTTTTTGAGGGGTAATTGTTGTTGGTCTTCTAGATCTGGGGGCATCATGGGTATTTCCATCTCTTGATTCAGCTCTTTTGACTACTGATTGAACAGTTACCTGAGAGATACCCATAACCTTAGAAATTTTATTATACCCCATATCAGTATGTTTATACAGGGCATAGATTTCCTTATTTTGGTCTTCTCTAGCTCTTCGAGTATGTGGAGGGGTCATGGTAGAGGCGGTTGTTGTGGGGATGGAGGACAACACCGTTGCTGCGCCGGGGTATGAAGACTTTACGGACATGACTGTACAATGCTGGCGTGGTTGGAAACCACAAGATGGCCCAAAAAGGAAAATAAAGTCACCTGTGGAATAGTTAAGCACATTTTTATGTGCAGGCATTTCCTTCCATGTCCTAATACTTCCCCACCCTATCCAGGGTGCTGTACTGTACTCAATATTGAATTTGGAGTTGTCTCAGCACTGGAACAGTGATCGTGCGCAAGCATACCTGTTACCTGCACAACACTTGCACACGACCACATGGCCAGAGCCATACTATATTAGTCCAGCAGGCTACTTGAGGACGGAGGTGGGTGACCGAACAGCCAGGCATTCTGGAGGTTGACAGTTCTAAGCTTATAGGGAATACAATGATGGGTCTGGTATAGGGGTTCCCCAAATCAGCAAGAAGCTTGGACACCCCTGATCCCAGCTGTCCGGTCACCCATGTCCATACCCGAGTACTGGCAGTAATGATAGGGAAGAAGTACCTGATAACATGGATTTGCAATAGGTATGGCAAAGTGTCAGTGTGTAAGGAACCTGAGCGCAAGCAAAAACACAGGATCCCTGTACTCAGATACTTTTTCCATTTTGTGGTTTTCTAGCCCTAGAGTAGATGCTCTATTCCTCTTTCTATGCATAAACTTAGTTCCTAAACATTTCTCATTCTATTAACTTCATTTAAAGTACCTCCTAATTTTCTTCTCCTGCTCCTCTTACTAGCCAAGGAGCTTGCATCCATAATGCTTGTATTGAGTATCAGATCAAGATATTTATTAACTAATACTATAAAAATTATTAGAATGTATTATTAACGACAAGGCTGAGTACTTAAGCAATTGGATAAGTAAAATTATGTAAGAGAATGAGTAACCTGCTATGATATTAAGAATACTACACTTTAACATCCACAATTTAGTCAGTAAAGTCAACTCTAAGTATGGTTCCAAAAGAATAACCTTTATGTTAGCTTTTTAATGAAAATTAGAACCAATTTTCTTGTGATATATCATGTAATGACTCAATCATTTATAGTAAAATTAATAAGTTTGAAATCCAACTTCCAATTTTGAAGATGACATTGTTATAACTAATGTAACTATAAATATATTAATATAATATTAGGATAATATGTAACTATAATTTATTCATGGAATATTCTATTACAATTCTGTAGAATAGAGTACTATGCAATGAGGCTTAAATAGGACAAGAGCAATATACTTTCATAAGCAAAAACAATAACCTTGTGTCTGAAAAGTGAGTTTGTTGTTAAGAGTATGCAGAGTATATCCAGAGTATTTCTGATGTGTTCTTTTACCAAAACAGAAAATGTTTATACAGTAATATTAATGTAAAAAACAAACAACTTATATTAAATAGGTTGGCAAACAGACAATTATTTTGGATACTTCCTAGAGTTCAAAGTGGTACAATGGTTTTACTTGAATATTTCAAGCATTATTTTTAAAATAATAACATGGTAGCAGATTTTACCAGATTGTTATTAAATTTTAAATTGAGTATAGAGAAATCTTATAATACTTTATGCAGATAATAGGTTTAGGCTAACTTTTAATATATTAAATCTCTTTCTGTATCAAGAACATGGCTTGGCATGTAAAAGGTTTTCACATGACTCATGATTATGAGTCATAGGTATGTTATTGTTTCGAGCATATGACTCATTTAGGTCATATGACTTGTTATGTTATGATTTGTTATGTTTGCACAGGACTCGATTATGAGTTATGAGACCTGTGCCTGGCAAGTATGCCTTGCCGGAATGCCTTACGGATATGATTTATGTTTCGCACATGACCTCATTACAAGGTTATGTGTTTCGTGCATGTGACCAATTAGGGTGATATGACTTGCTTAGTATGCTATAATTGGTTTATGAGTTTTCGCACATGACCATGCTACGAGGTCATGGGTTCTGAGCATGTAACCACTTTAGTCATATGACTAGTTTGTTATGATTTTGTCTCATGCATGTGATCACTTTGGGTCACATTAATTGTAGTAGGAAGAGCACTATCTAAGGAGGCTGGTACGGTCTAGGAGGATAGGTTCTTCATGCTTTGTTTTAAGTACGTTTCTTACTTATTAGTTTAACAAATATAAAACACCTTTATGCTCTTTATTATTGTCATGATCTTCATTGCTACTATGACAAGAATACTCTTCAGGAAGAAGAGTTAGAGAAAGCTTATCATAGGTGTTTCTGATAGAAGGCAGAGGTCTTATACTATTGGTAGTGTAGGCATAGGCCTAGTGCTATTATAAGGAGAAGAAGAAGAGAAGTATCATTTCCTGTTACCAAGAACGAACTATCCGAAGGGGGATCATTACATTATAAAATGTCAGCAAGAACGACACCAAATGATATAAGCTAGCTTCTTTCAATCCAGATACGGAAGGAGATATCAACATCACACATCAAAACCTGAATCTAGGGGAATTTAGCGATATCCTAGAACATGGTTCAGCAGAGTCCTCCAGGGTAGCATGTTTAGTAATACCAGAAAACAGATCACTAGTTGATAGCTCGCCTGTCAGAACCCCACTTCCAAGAAGGATATCAGAATCAGTAGTACTGGCGCCACTGGCCCTGGCCACTCCAGCACCAGGAATCCATATTTTAGGCAAGACAAAAAGCCAGTTGCAGTCATTCATGTTAGCAACAAGAAATATGATAACAGGATAAGAAAATGTACAAAGACCAAATGCGAAGGAACTAGACATATATGAAGAAGCCAAAAATAAACTATGAATATTTCTAGCACAATGCGAAGGATATTTCGCAGTCAAAGGATATGGAGAACAATGTAACAATAGCAAAATTCCGTATGCGGAATAACTATTAATATGATTTGCCGGATAATGGATTATGCCTTTCCAAGATGGACAGAAGTGAAGGGATTGGGTCATCTTTGACGAATTCAAGGCAACGCTTTTTGAACAATTTAGCTACCCTAATGCTAAAGAGACAGCAAGATGAAAGTTGGAAAAACTCCAACAAGGAAAGCAAACATTTTCAGCATGCTGGAACAAATCTCAACCACTAGAATACGAGGCAAGAATTCAATTATGCCACCTTCTACAGCATCCTATTAATGAATTGTAGTAAATGACTATGAGTAGTATTGCAAAATTCAGACTTTGCTTTCACGATGTTGAAAAGGTTTGCAAGATGGGCCATCGATAAGAAAGATTGACTGCTAATGGTTCAAAACAACATGTAGAATACCATAGCGTACAGGATGGTGGAAGCATTAAGGGATGTGGATGGGACATTCAGATCATGAGTAACTCAAAGCAAGAGCAGCTGATTATTACCAGGCGTACCAATAGAATTGGATAAAGCAAGGTCAGAACCAGCTTTAAACCTATTCAAAAAAGAATACAGGAGAAAGATGAATGGAAAACTGTGCTTGAGATGTGAAGAAGCAGGACATAGGATACGGGTATGTTGGAGTTGACCTGACAACAGATACCAAGGGATGAAAGTGGCGGGAAACAATCGCATCTAATTACAGAAAAAGAGCAACATCCATGAGATGATTGTGGAGGATTTATTGGTGGAGAAAGATGAGGGTTCCCAGTAAAGGGTAGTTTGGGAGACTCAAGATATGGACCTGAAAAACCTATCAAGTTAGTGAACTACTATATGGCACTACACATGCAATGAAGCGGGGAAGACGGATATTGGCAGTATGGAACCCTACCACAATCGAATGGCTCTTCCGC
>NW_003298876.1:58974-60631 GCF_000151645.1 Tuber melanosporum | reverse complement strand
ATGATATGGGCTCTTAGAGATCAGTATCGGAGCGGATCAATCCGATGATCGACTGGAATGAAAATAAGATAACCTTCACCAGTGAATGATGGTTAACACAATTTCTCAACATTTCACCAGTAGTCTGCTTAACACCAATTCTGGAAGTGGAAGAAGAAACTTTGCATGTAAAGTTTGCTGAGATATGGTAAGACAAAAGAGTCCAGATACAAAAACTAGATCAAGAGGCAAATGTGCCTATGAAGGGTTGCAAAAGAACAGCAGGATGCGACCTGTATGCCAATGAGAGGACCAAGATTCCTGCAAATGAGCAGGTAGTGATAGTGAAAGGAATAGCGATTAGACTACTAGATGGTGCCTGTGGATAGATAGTAACCTGCAGAGGTCTAGTTGTCAAACATTAACTTATAACTAATGCCGGTGTAATTGATGCTGACTATACAGGTGAAATCAAAGTTGTTCTGGCCAACCTGGCTCTCAATGATTATGAAGTCTGGAAAGGCGATCGAGTAGCACAATTGATCCTTGAAAAGATCAATAACAAAGAACTGTACAAAGTAGATCAACTGGAAGATAACATAAGAGGAGACATGGGGTTTGGAAGCACAGACCAAACACAGCACGATATAATAAAAACAAAGATCAAAGAGATCACAGCAAAGGCCATTGAATGGTATTACTGAAAAGGAAAATCCAAGTAGATTCTCAAAGGGACATATAAAGACAAAAAGTGGTCCTAGCAAAAATCAACATTAGCACGGAGCTAGTAATCCAAGATAAGAAATTCTAAAGCAAAAAGGGATGAAAAGAATTGATTCAAAAAAAAATACTCTTGATTCATAAACGTATCCCAGGAAGAGAAAGCCATGGGACTACTACTGTGAAGACCAGGAATTGACCATGAGATATAGCTAGAGAGGGATAAAAAATCGGGAAAAATCAAGGAGATTCCCTACAAGAAACTATACGCATTAGGAGAGGTGGAACACTAAGAACTCATAAGGTCCAATAAGTAAAACCTGAACAGGGTATGGATCAGGGATTCCTTTGCATCCAGAGGATCGTCTATTCTTTTTGTCAAAAACTAAGATGGGAAAATAAGACTCTGTATCGACTACAGAGCCCTCAACTCAATTACTAAGAAGGATTAATATCTGCTACCCTTGATTGGAGAAACATTGGACAGGTTACCATCAGCAAAATCCTTCACCAAATTTGATATTAAGGATGGATACTTCAACATACGAATCAAAGCAGGAGATGAATGGAAAACAACATTCACCTCAAGATAAGAAATGTTTGAATACATCGTAATGCCCTTTGGGTTAGCAAATGTACCAGTATCATTCCGATGATGGATCAACAAATTACTCAACAGGCACCTTGATATATGTTGCTTTGTATACTTAGACGATGTACTCATCTATTCAGAAAACATGCAACAGCATCAAAAGGACGTTAGCAATATTATGGCTGTGATACAAGGATTAGGAATGAAGATCAAACTAACAAAATGCGAATTCCATATAGAAAAAAATACCGAATACCTTGAATTCATGATCAACTTAAGCGGAGTCAAGATTGACCTGGGTCAAAACAGCCATAATATGGGGACCATGCTAAAATTAAATAACAAAACAGAATATTGAGTGGCTTT
>NW_003298876.1:39335-58458 GCF_000151645.1 Tuber melanosporum | reverse complement strand
AGAAACTCTCACACCAATCACAAGTGATAAACTATAGAGTAAAGATAATTAAGGCATCAAACAGAAAGTAGGAATACTATTACTAAAAGCTAAATTTGAGGCGATAGAAGTTATCGAATTTACATTAACTATGAAAAAGAAAATAGAGAAGGCAAATAAAAAATACAAAACAATTTGGATAATAAGAGAAGTGCTGAAAGAAAGAAAAAAGGAAATGAAAGAGATTGCCCTGGGTTTATGCCAATAGAAGGATGGAAACATGTGGTAAGAAAGAAAACAATAGATTCTGGAGGAAGAAAAGTTAAGGACGAGTATTATAAAACAACATCACAATGTCCAGATGGCAGGACATAGAGGAACAGCTAAAACCACGAAATGTATCTCAAGGTTATTCAACTGGTCAGGATTACGTGAAGATGTCAAAAGATATGTCAAAAATTAAGACATTTGTCAAGAATGAAACAGCTAAACATGCACCTTACTGATTACTAAAATCAAGTGAGATTTCCAAACAGCCTTGTGAATAATTACTATGGATTTCATTACAGACCTATCCCTATTAGCAGGATATGACAGCATCCTAGTCATGGTAGATCACCGGACTAAAATGAGTCATTTCCTTCAATTCAAAAAGAATACCGATATGGCAGATTTTAAATGAACTATCATATTGGAAGTTTTCTGACTGCACAGTCTTTCAAAGAATATTATTACAAATCGAAGAACACTAGGCATATCAGAATTGTAGAAAAGGGTAAGCGGAGAAATAGTGATACAAAATTAGCTGAGCTCTGCATTTCACCCGCAGACCGACAAACAGAATGTGTAAATACAATACTAGAGTAATATTTACATGCCTACATCAATAATTAATAAGAGGATTGGCACAAGCTCTTATCAATGGCTGAGTTCGTATATAACAATGGGAAACAAGTAATGAGAGACATAACATGATTCTTGGCAAATTATGGACGACATCTAAAAAGTTAGGCCACAAATCATCTTATTCATAGTGTAATAATGAACAAAACGAATTAAGAAAAACTACGCAAAATATTACAATACAAAATGAGTCCAGCATAGTAAGAGCAGAAAGAATAACATAATAAGTACCAGAGACCTGATCCGAACAGACAGCTTGGAGATATGATGTGGCTACTACTTGGCAATATCTATACGATGTGGCCATTAAAGAAATTAGACTCCAAGAAAATCGGACTGTTCAGGATAGTGGAAAAAGCAGGTGTTCAAGCTTATAAGCTCAATCTTCCTCTCTCAATGTGAATACATAATACATTCCACATCTCCCTCCGCGAATTACACAATGACAATAAGCTTTCCTATCAAATAATTATTTCTCCTTTTCTGATCCAGTGTGATGGAGAACCAGAATACGAACTTGACGAAATAATTAATTCCTACTACTTACATTGTCACCTCCAATACCAGCCAAGGGGACTGGTTTCTTCGCCCGAATATGATAAAACCTAGTACTATGTATACAACTTCAAACACTCACAAGATGCCTTCTCAACCTTGCACCAGCAATAGCCAGGCATGTCTGGCTTAGAAAACGATCTCGTTCAACATCAAAGGCCAGGAAAATACTCATGTGCCTTGGCAACCACACAAGGGATGTGGCAATAGTCCCCGACACGTCACACCAATGAGCCCCAAATATTCATTCATGGGGCCAACGGACTAATAACTCAGAGAATCAGTGATGAAAGCAAGCACAACGTAATGGATTGGATGGTGTGTTATGATGACCAATGTCCCACCCATTATGGGGACAAGGAAGACTCAGGAAAGTTCCCGAGAGAATACAGAAAACATGATCCATGCTCAGACCATACCCTTAAGTACTGGAAATAGTGCTTCAACAACACATGCAAAACGTACAAGATGAAGAAAATAACTGGGAGATACTACCCTCAGAAGAATAGAACAATGAAACAGTAGGAAGTAAAGGATACTAGTATATGGCATAGGGAGGGGGAATGCAAAACTCTTCAATGGAAATGGAGCCAGACGTCTGAAGCCTACTCAGGCAGATCAGAAGGCTCAGAGAACAGATTGGCCGAGCTAGGGCCACAATTTCGGTAAGTGAAAAAATGTTTGCAGAGTTAAGACAGCTAAACGACAATCAGGAGTATACGATCAAGATAGCAAACCTCACACTGGAATCAGTGAGGATAAGGTTAAGGCCAGTGGATCATAAGTTTAATAGACAGCGGAGGTCTACTTACTCAACGGTACAAGAACAATTAAAGCATGGAGAAAAAGCCTGACAGGACTCAGGCTTAGGGAGAGAGGAGCTAATGTCATGAATGTGGCTTGGCAAGGAAAAGGTTTTCACATGACTGATGATTATAAGTCATAGGTATGTTATTATTTTGTGCATATGACTCATTTAAGTCATATGACTTGTTTTGTTATTATTTGTTATATTCCATACATAACTTGATTATGAGTCATGGAATGTGTACCTGGCAAGTATGCCTTGCAAGTATACCTTGCAGGTATGCTTTATGCATATGATATATGTTTCACACATGATATCATTATGAGGTTATGGGTTTCACGCATATGACCACTTGGGGTCATATAACTTGTTTATTATGTTACAATTAGTTTATGAGTTTTCACATATGATCTTGCTATGAGGTCATGGGTTATGAGCATGTGACAACTTTGGTCATATGACTAGTTCATTATAATTTGGTTTGTCATATGTGACCACTTTGAGTCACATGATATAAGGCGAGAAGAGCACTATATAAGGAGGCCAGTACAGCCGAGGAGGATAGGTTCTTCACACTCTGTTTTAAGTACATTTCCTACTATCACGTTCACCTTGTCTCGAAAGTGGGCATACTAATACTTTATGTTATTTTGCTCGCGATAAATACTTCATCACTGTTAGTTGTTTGTGTTTTTTGTTTAGGCAGTTAGTTAGAGGTTAGTTGTTCTTACTTACAAGGCACTTCAGTGTAAAATAACTATGGCCTCGTCTTAGTAATCGCTAAGTGTAATCTTGGGTGAGGATGGTGTCTTGGATAGCCACCTCTTCCACAGATTCTCCCTCCACTTCGACCATATCGTCCCCCATTCTGTTTGACTCTAACCTCTCCTTCTTGCTTGAGACTGCCCTTACAGGATTGTCTCTTGTACCCATCTCAGAGGCTACTCCTAGCATTATTCCTACAACAACTGGTCCTAAGTTGCACCCAAGGGGGACTTTAGTTTCCTACAATTTTACTACAGTCATGGGTGTCAGAATGTGGCAAAGTCATAGGTTGACTTCGATGTTCGGCAAGAGGTCGCTAAAGTGACTGCGGACATGATAAAAACAGGTGGTGCTTTGTGTAAAGGGATTTCTGTTCAGGAAGGTCAGTTCAGCCATGTCTGACTTGAATTAAGACGCTACTACAGGACTCTTCATTCGGTTCAACTCTGGTCATGGCTCAGAATACTCTTCGGCCTCTGATCTCTCCCCTCTTCTAAGACTCTCGGGCTGTCATCCATGAATCCTCCCTTCTTTGGGCCAAAGACAACTCGACTGCCACTACTGTCAAGGTGTACTCTTGGTCTGTTACTCCTCCTGTACTATGACTATCCAAATTAACATGCCTAGTTTTCTCCACCAGGATTCTATCCATGAGACTGGCTCTTCTACCCGCTCCTTCCATGCTGGAATGTCATTGGGCAAAAGGGCTCTTTACAAGATCCACAAGCTTAAGCTAGATGACACCAAAGATGAGGGCTACAACTATCCTTCCACTGAAATGCGCCACTATATAGGGTTGGCATCAATGGCCAAATGGTCCGGTGCCCCTCCCTGTAGTTCTCAATTTCTATGGGCTATCAATGTCGATGAAGAACGGAGAAAACAGATTGTTCCCACCCCCTCTAGCCTTCTCCTAGATGTTCATCATAGGCGCTATACTATTCCCACCTCTGTAGTGCTCCTATTGACTATTGAGGTCACACCCCATTCCCTGTCTGTCCTAATAGCGCAGAATGTTCTACTCACCTCTGAGGAGTTGGCCAGGGACACTCCCATGGGCCTGGATGACAGATGTATCTCTGAGGTGACTGGTCTGGGTGACAGTATACATGCCCCCTCTCTAGCAATAGCTTCCACGTCTTGGACCAGTGATGAACCATTGATGTTGTGTTCTGTTAGATATTTAGAAGGTTCTTTGGAGATCTCACGTAATACCCAAACTGCAGTAGAGGGACAGCTTTGGGACACCCAGTCCGAGGTTGCTGACATTGCCTTAGCTCAGGCAGAATCGATCATGGCAGTTGTCTGCGAAATAGTGGAAGCCGGTAGGCCCCCCTTCCCTGGATCCAACTCAGGTAGTGTATTTGGGTCCATGTTGGAAAGCCCAAAGGACATTTGCTTTGGCAATACTCAACTCCTCCTGTCGTTGGAATGCGGGTTGACTGAGGATAATACAGTTCATGATATCCAGACTTGGATAAACCAGGACACCACATTCAGCAATAAAAGGTGAGAAGATGGGGTGAACTATTGGGAACATGTCTATTGCTTGGAACAGGCAGTTAAGGTACTGACTGATATTGTCAGCAAACAACGGGAGAAGATAGAGATCCTGCAGGGTAGGTTGTCCTCCTACTACTGCCTCCCTCCAACTGTACCACGCAGTGGCCTTATTGTCTTTTCAGAGACATTACCCCCCACCCCCCTTAAAGGAAAGAAGACCGCTATGGCGATTCCTACTATTAAAGTGTGGTTCATGGAGGTAGTAAAATGGATAACAGATGTGTCCAAGCCCCCTGCCATACCACAGAAGCCAGTGTCCCCCACCTGGCCCACATCGGCCGCCTCCTCTTACTGGTCTAGTAGTGGTAGCTCTTCCAGTAAAGGGAAGGAAGACCTGAGAGTCATTGACGGTGGTGAAAGTAAGTCTCACTACAGGAAAAAAGAGGAGAGAAAAGGAGAAGCAAGGAAGGAAAGAAAGAGACATAGTAAACGCCTGAGTGGTAGTGCTCGAAGGAGAAGAAAAAGCTGTCAGGAAATCTGGTGGTGAGAGGGAATTGGTGACCCTAGCCAAGACTCAGTGGAAGAATACTGATAAGCAGGAACTGGCCCCTACAGCCACAGCGCCTGCTACTCTACAGATCTGTCTGAATGTGCTGCTGTAGCTAGCGTTAAAGTAACTGCAGCCCCTACAAGTCAAGAGTATAAATAGGTACTGATGGGGCCTCCAGATAGGCTCACCTTGGTTCCAGTACGGCCGCTATCATCACTGACCCTGGATGCTAGAGGGAGGCTCATTGCCATCCGGTTTGCTACACCTAAGAAGGTAGCTCTGCCAGCAGGTATTGACATAGAAGCAATACGAAACTGGTTTAACTGGATTCTGTCCAACCGAGGGAATATTTGGGGCAAAGCTCCTTATATCCTTGCTAAACATGTCCGGTGTGACATTAGATGCATCTTCCTGACCGTGGCGGTGGACTCTGTCATGGACTTAGGTAACTGGCTCGACAAGGCCAAGCTCGACCTGCTTTGAGAACTGGGGTTCCCAGAATTTGAGTTCCAAAGGAATCTGGAAATAGTGAAGATTTTTGTTTCTGGTGTCCCCGCATTGCCAGTTTTGCATTGGAGAATGCTTCTGCTGACAGCATACATGTAGCAAGCTTGCTTGTTCAGGAGGAGTAGGCCGGGCCTGTGGGGATACCAGGAGGCAGTGCTGGATATGAAATTGGATGGATCACTTTGCAGGATACAAACGTCAACTAGGAGTTAAGTTGTCGTCCTCCACTCCACCTTGCTTGTCTCCGAAATAGTAGGTAGTCCTACTAACAGAATATGTAAAGGGACTAGAACAACAGGAGAGACAGGTAAAGAGGAGTCGCAAAAGATGCCACAGCTGTAGAAGGTCTTCCACACTCAGGCTGGTCCAGATCAGCAGTGATGAAGAAGGTGATGAGGCTCCTTGCTGTAAGTCAGACAAGGCCAAGGGTAAGAAACCAGAATGCCCCTCCCCCTTCCCCTCCCTGACACGTGGAATTTCAAAGACCACTAAACTAA
The DNA here is from genome assembly GCF_000151645.1 of Tuber melanosporum. Taxonomy (NCBI): domain Eukaryota; kingdom Fungi; phylum Ascomycota; class Pezizomycetes; order Pezizales; family Tuberaceae; genus Tuber; species Tuber melanosporum. Next base: position 52,391 of record NW_003298876.1, on the reverse strand, counting down.
GAGAGAATAGAGCCTTTTAGAGTATGTGGAAATTACACAATGACTCCCTCATCACCTCTGGTCCTTGTGGCCTCAGCCTATCAGTTGAAGTGCACTTTTAATGCTTATTACGACAAAGACATAAAATGTAGGGAGGTGTAGTGGGAATCAGGTGCTGGCATTTGATTTATTTTCTTTCGTTGATTTGTTTTTTATTATTGAACCTCCTATTGATCTAGAGGAACAACATGTATCTATAGATGTTGATAGGTGGGATTTGTTTTCCTTTGTTAAAATATCAGGTGTTGAGGTGTTTGTTCGATTCCCTAATTGTGGGATTTTTGAGGTGGTTGGGCATGGAGATGGTTGTGCCCACATTGGATAATGGGAAATGGAGGAGAAGAGGGTACTTAGTGGGGTTTACTTTTGACCTAGATATACCAAAGACCAATTTATTGGATGGTTGAAAGACCTCGGGGAGCTGGATATTGCGTTTGGTAACTCCAATGCCAGAGATTAAGATTGGTACCACAATAAAGACCATAACAACATGGGTGAGCAATAGCTTTTCCGGTGGTACACAGTCCCAGCTCATAATATAAACATAGTCCCTCCAACAGTGTCGACCTTTCGAGACATTTCCAGAATTGACCTTTGTCTGCACCTGGCTCCATACGTTAGATATCAGTATTTAGATTCTGCTAGCTGTGGGCATAGTGCTCAAGCCCTTAAATTGATTGTTGACCTCTCTGACAACATCTTGCGCTAGTGGCCAGCCTGGAAAAACACAGTCTGGAAAAAGGTTGGGAAATAGTTGGACTTCATGTAAGAGGTGGAAGATAGAGAGTTGTAGGGAGCAGTGAGATGAGTGGTAGATAAACTCCCACGGGCCTCTATTGGCAGAGGGTAGTGCGAGTGGTAGACACTGTAGTTGGAAAAGATAAGGTTGAATGTGTCTCCCCTATGATGGTACTCCAAACACAAGGTGGAGTGGACAGAGTACTACAAGTAGGTCAGGTGTGTGTACCAGGCTTGCCTGTTAAGGTCCAGGTTCAAGCATATTGAGTCCAACATAGCTGAGAGCCAGGACCCTGACATCTTTCGGTTGGTATAAAAGTTAGAGGCTAAGTGAATAATTCCCTCTATATCAAGCCCATATAGATGCTATGCCACTACACATTTTAATATCAGTGACCTGATTGCATGACAGTTGTTCTCAGGTACCCCTGTCCCATGGGTAGATTCCACAGTTGACATGGACTGTGGTCTGAAAATGGAAATCGCCCTAGCTAGGTCTCCTACGAATATGCATCTGGGAGAGGATGATATTAGTTACTCCTCCCTAGGTTTCTGAAAACAAAGGAATACAGCATCATTACGGTACCTTATTGATCATGGACTGCGCTACAATATTCCAGACTAGCATTGGCCTGCAGTGGTTCTCATACTTAAGCTTGATAACCTCAGATAATATGTCATCAAGTCATAGAGAATAATACATCATCTCTTAATGATGGCAAAGGTTGCAGAATATGCGGTGCAGTTGAGGCTTACTGCCTGCATTGATCTTGGGGAAACGAAGTTTGATTCCCACAGGAAACGAGGAGTTCAAGATGTGATGGTGGTAGTCTTTGAATTTCCACAATATAATGAAGGCTATAAACGGTGAATCCTGTCAATGGATGTCAAAAGAGGATCTGATAAAATTAATGTTGACCTCTGGTTAGATTTTTTGGTAGCCTGAGTTTGTCCCCTAAACCTGTGTTATTGGGTTCGGAGGTGGACGTCCAGCCAGTCAATATACTTTCTGTTCAACAGTTACATGTTCTGAATCTACCATTTCAGCAAATGGGTACCAAAGAGCTCGCCTCTCTCTCTCTTCCTCTTTGGCGCATATGTGGCAGATATATTCACATCCTGAATGTGGTACTCTCCTGGAGTACTCTCCTGGTGCTCATCACTTGGTGGTCTCCTACATCAATGATAGAGTCATCGTGTGGAAGTAGAGTCTTATAACACTATCTGATACCATGCGGAAGAGATATTTGCAGACTGTGATCGCATAGCCAAGGGCAGGGGAATAGGATTTAGTGGCCTCAAAATCCAGTAGATTGGGTTTGATGATAGGGCGTGGGAAGGGATAGTATTGTGGAGAGAAATGGGTTTACCTTCTGAGGACCTACAGGTTCTTGGATATAGGTTTAATGTATTTTTTAACTTTTCTTCTTATGTAAAGTATTGGTTGGAAAGTAGGCTGGATGTTATGAGAAAGATCTCAGTATTGGAGAGAATGTTTGGGAGTGTTGGACAATTGGGAGTGTGGAAGACTTACTACTTGGTGCTGGTAGTGTATCTTCTAACTATCTACTATGAACTTGAGTTTGTAATAGAGGACAGGTGGTATGTGAAACAGATTCAGGTCCACGTCAACAATTGCCTCTGTTCAGTGTTTCAGACCCTGATGGAGCTAGCAAACAACATATTGTTAGCCGAGTTTGGAACGCCACTTGTTACCTTACAGGGTATGTACCTGTAGTGGGAATGTTATAGTCGGTACAATAACTACTGATACTGTAACCAACATCCTTCGTTTGGGATGATGTGGCTGGATTAGAAGAAGCAAGGTATGGTAGCACAACCACAAATCTCGGATTTGGAACTTACCCACTACCCTACGGTATTGATTAGGAAGGGCAAGGTGAGGACGGCTGTGCACAAGCATTTGCTGTACTCAGACCTCTGTATATCCTTGGATTTGGTCATATACAAAGATGGATCAAAGTCTTGTAAAGGACCTGGTATAGCATAGACAGTATTTGAGAAATATCCCTTGACAGGTGTTGACAGTTACTCGGTCCCTCAGTCATGGAGTATTGTTGAATGTGAGCTGTTTGTATTTATCTGTGACTGCGATAAGCCCAGAGTATAGCTAAGAGGTGCCTGGTTCATGTGTTCTTAGACTGTGTCCCGGCACTCACCCTGGTAGATAATATGTTTTCAGATGGTGACTCAGCTGAGTTGTGGCAGGTCATGGTGCCACTCTTAAATGACCTCTCTCATGTAAGTTTTGGTCGGGTCCTCGGTCACATGTATGTTAATGGTAATAGGATAGTTGACCTTAAAGCTAAGGCCTGTGTTGGATGACTATTGTGACCTCTATTGTAGAAAGGAGTCAGCTTTGGTATCGAACATGTAGACCTTGCTCAAGAGATACAGATGGAGAAATGTGGATCCTGGCATGACTGGGCGGGATACGGGTACTATGCGCATGAGCTCCAGGCATTACAACATCTCTGTAACTTTACCAGAATGGATCATTGTGGTTTGTTAAGAATCTGCAGTGGGACAGGATTGTCGGCGATGACATCTGTGATGGGAATGAGGATAGACACTACTAGACTGAGTACTACCAATATGTTAGAGGTCATCCACCCTAACAAAGACTTGTATAAGGATTCGGCAGTCTGATGGTGGAAATCTTGGTGGGTGGGCCATATGTGGTTAGGGTGGAGAATTCCTTGTCATATTAAGGCAGTGGATGGAAAATTAGTGATAGCCAGGAACCCTATTGATGGCACACTGATAGCGGAAAGGGATGGCTGGTTGGCGATGGTAGGGGATCCAACTACCTGTGCCTGGTGTGGGAGGAAAAATGATGGCAGAGGGTGTGTTTTTCTAGGAGTAGTACCATTGTTAAAGAAGTGGTTCTTCTTGCCCAATTAGCTACGATGCGACTGCGCCTACTATGGCACTGCCATTTTCGCTGCAGCTACCCAGATGTGCGTGGCTTTTGCTGAACATTTTAGAAAATGGCCTCAGTATTTTCGGGCATGCTATAACCAGTTTTGGCACTCTCAGCATCAGCAATAGGTTGAGTTAGATCTCATAATATGAACCTCGGCGGTATCAAGCTAGGTGAAGGTAAATGAGATGTTAATGATACCTGGTTGCCTCTTGTGGTTTGGTTTTCCTTGAGGATATCTTGATCTGGGTTTGCATAACAAGAGAATGGAGGAGGATTAGGATAGATTATATGTTTCATTGGTTAAGTATGTAGGATAAGTTGTATTAGAGGCGGATAGGAGTGAGGGTATGAGATAGTGATTCGGCAGCAAGGTGGGAAGACATGGAAATCTGGAGTAGCACTAGTTACTACGAGTACCCATGAGCCCACATATGGTAGTAATTTTTGGATTTATATTTGTGAGGAGCAGGCACAAGGCGGAACAGGTCCCCGGTAGTATATTTTAGATAGTTTATTTTATGGGGTGCGGGGGAGACTATTCGTATACCAGTATTATTAGTACTAGTATAAATAAAATTAGATTGAATTCTTATTACTTTTCCTACTTATTACTTTAATGAATATAAAACACCTTTGTATGCTTAATTATTATCATGACCTTTATTGCTACTATGATAAGAATAGTGTTCCAGAAGAAGAGTTAGAGAAAGTTTACAATTGGAATTCCCGATAGAAAACAGAGGTCTTATACTATCAGTAACATAAGCATAGGCCTAGTGCAATTGTAAGGAGAAGAAGAAAAGTATTGTTCCCCATTACCAAGAACTAAATATTTGAAGGGGGATCATTACATTCTGTAGATCCTTTTAGGATATATTATAAATGTACAAAATGTACATGTTAGGAATGCTGGGATCTGATACATAGGAACCATCCTAAGTAGGATAACTGCACTAGAAATCGCAATCTCTGGTCTCCGATACTCCTTCTGGTACCTTTACAGGGCCCACATGTCATTATACATACTTATCTTGGTTGCATAGCTCAAGGGAAATATCATGTGATATCTCTCTGGAGGTCATGTGTTCAACTCCGGTTATTGTCAAAGTTGTTTCTGATATTGAGTTATTTTCTACCAATAATACTGGTATATGCAAGGCTCCCTGTACATCAACTGAGGACCTCTGCCCAAAGGGTTAAGATTCCATCCTATAGAAGCGCTTATCCTCTACACATGAAAGGTCTTTAGATAGAAATCTGTGGGTTGGATCAGGAGATATCAAGCTATGAAGTCAGCGATTTAAGAAAATTGCATTCATGATTTCACAAAGTTGCTGACAGAGGGATTATTTACTAATCAGGTAGAATGGCTTACGGCGAATTAGTTGGAAGTGATCCAGAAGATATCTATTTGTTGAATCCAGAGTTATAAATATTAAAAGTCAGGCGACCTAGGAAGGTTGAAATTGTAACTATCTCTAGAGATACAACCTGCAAATGAAACTGATCGTTTCATTGGTAAGGGAGACAATTGGGGCCAACTCAGTTCAACTTGAGAACTAGGCTATAAATCTAATAACTTTGAAAATCGGATAATTACGATTGGGAAAAGAACAGTTCCTAGTTAGTATAATCGTAATGAGTGAAGATAATATGGTAATCTTTAGGGTCTCCAAGTATTTGTACCTTTAAAGAATAGCCAATATTGTGAGTTATACTGTGAGAGGTATATTGTTTGAATAATCGATAGATATAGTCTGTGAAAATGCAGATACAGAATATAAATATTGAAGTATCTTCCAAGCTTTTAGCCATCATCAAGCAAGGAAGAAGAGACCTTGGCAATATAATATTGTTCTTATGATTCTATTCTACTTTACCTTCTTGGTAGGTAGAGACAACCCAATAGACTGCAGAGTTGTCTGGGCCAATCAAGGTTCATTTCTGTAGACGGAGATTGTCTAGGAAGGCTCAGATAATACTTATTTCATTTATAACTACTAAGGGAGAAATAAAGTAGGAAAAGTAGGATATAATCGTAATAACAATATTATCTTATTATGGTCAGTTCTCTATTGCTTGATGATGTCGAAAAGCTTGGGAGGCACTTAGATATTTCTATTCCGCATCTGAGGGTTTACCGACTACAATCATCTATTATACAACTATATACCTCTCTAGTTATAACTCACAATGTCGGATATTCTTCCAAGGTGTGAACTCCTGAAGACCCTGAAAATCACCACACTCTTTTTAATAATTATGATATTACTAACTTAGAACTATGCTATTCCTAATAGTAATTATCCAATTATCAAAATCTTTAGACTTATGGCCCAGCTTTCAAGTCGAACTGAGTTGGCTCCAATTGCCTCCATCATAGATGCAATAATCTGTTTCATCTGCATGTTGTATCTGCGGTGGTGGTTGTAATTGCAATCTTTCTAGGTTGCTTGACATCAATTCTCCATATTTCCATATCTAACTGACAGATATCTTCTGGAGAGCTTCTTACCAATTCACAGGAAGCTATTCTACAGTATTAATAGACCATCCCTGGGTTGGCAATGCTTGGTTACTCTGGGTAGCCGGGTTTCAATAGCCATCCTAGTTTTCGGAACTAATCCCGCAACTATAGCCTATTGCTGGATCCAGTTGTAATACTCTGTAAAGTCCATTGGCTTCTGTGGTAGTGTTCCTCGCAGTTATACACCATTCTGGTTACGGTGGGGTTAGGATGAATGGATTGACTTCTTGCAGAGATCCTTTATGATTTGATGCCATGTCTTTGTACGAAAATGTCCCATTACCTACAGTGCCTCATCAGAAGTGTTTGTGATCGTCTTATTAAACAACCTCACCAAAAATGCCACCTTGCCAAATGCCATCTCGCCAAATGCCATTTCGCTGATTGCACCACCATATGATACATGCCCCATATAATATTTACACCACTATACTGTAATCCTCTATTCGAATAATTCTTAAATTTTACTTTCCTCTGAATTTCTAATGGTTAACTGATCTAGATATAAATCAAAGCTAAAAAAGCAAAACACAAAGACCACTCGAACTGAAATAACCCATGTGGAAAAAGGCACAATTATTTGATTTTTCCACTGCCTCTTGAATATTGCTCTGGTTGCTCAAATTATTGGCTGGTCATGGTTAACTATTAAAATCTTCCTCACTCACACATGTGATTGGCTGTCCTGGGATAATATTCCTCGTCCAGGTTGTTCACCTGTTCTCAGACAGCGACCATATTGCACAATCATCCAGGCTACCAAATCCAACTGAAAAATGACCAGATCAGATTTCAGGGATAAATATGCACTGGGTGTTTCTCTTTCTACTGGTTGGTACCCATCTGAGCCTGAGTAATAGAACATGATTCTCTAACAAATTTATAGTAGATAGAGCACTCAGAGATGTCAATATTAAGAAATGGCTAGCCAAGTCAAGACCCAAGGTCAAAGCTGTCCATATAGCTAAGAGACTAAAATGGGTTAGAGCTTATAGGAATTGGACAGCTGAGGATTTTGAGAGAGTGATCTACAGTAATAAGTACAGTGTAGAGAAATCCAGGCATCTAAGGCAGCAGTGAGTTTTCAGAGAACCTAGAGAGTAGTGGCTTGCAGACTGTATTCATCCAAAGGAAAAGGATAAGGGTATTTCGCTTATTGTATGGGGGTGCTTTTGGGACAAGAGAAAAGGTCCTTTGGTTTCTACTACCCAAAATATCAACAAGACCAGGTATATTAGACTATTAAGAAGACCTCTTTTTCCTGTAATTCATCAAATGATTTCCTTTAATATACAACTTGAAGATATTCTTATTCAGCAAGACAATGCTCCTGTTCACAAGGCTTGTAGTGTTATGGAATGGTTTGAAAAGAATTCTATTAAATAGGTGGAACATCCCCCAGACTTCCTGGATTTAAATCCTATTGAGCATGTATGGGTTGAGCTTAAAAAGTGATTACACCAGCAGTATCCAAGGATTGGAGATACCCCAGGAGTAAAAGAAGCTGTTAAGAAGAGGCTTGCACAAGTATTACCTTTGGTTTGGGAAACAATTCCTGAGGAGTTTTTTGAAAAGTTGTGGAAATCAATGCCGAGTAGAGTAGTTGCAGTATTAAAAGCAAGGGGAGGTTATACAAAGTATTAGCTAGCATTATTTATTATTATTTTACTCTAAAATATACATAGCAGATAATTGATCATTAACTGTTGATCATGGAGAGGTGGCAGTTGAGGGTTGATTGAACACTCACACAAGTGCTGTTAACAACACCACCCCATAGTCTCATAGTGCAACTGCAATTCAACATGTCTCTGATCACGAACACTTCCGATGGGGCACTGTATGGCCCATGACAAAGATGTAACATCTTCGAAGCCTCCTAACTCACTGAGTCGGGAATGGATGTACTCTATTCTACTTTCTCAGACCTAGCTGAGGATTGCCTCCCATATATCCTGTGAACAAGATCTGGTCTGACAGACAGCAGTGATGTACATAGTGTTATGTTTACACCTTCAATTCTGTGACATTATAGTCATAGGATGCAACCGAGATCGATATGTAGGATGATGTGCAGGCCCCACGAGTGGGCCGGAGGCATGTGTTGGAGACCCCAGATTCCAATTCCCAGTAGAGTTATCCTACTTAGGGTGGTTCCTAGGTATTGGATTCCCGTATTCCTAATACTATTTTACCTTGCTCTTAGTAGTTATAAATGAAACTAGTATATATATTTCGAGCCTTTCTAGACAATCTTCGTCTACAGAAAGGAATCTTGGTTGGCCTAGACAACTCTGAGTCTTTACATGTTGTCTCTGCCTAACTGTACAAAATGATATATATGTAAACTGGCTTACAAAATATAGTATAGATTTAATTTACTGTTATTGCATAGAAGACTTATATTTCATATATATGGCCGAATGAGGAATCATGTACAGTTTAGTGCCAAAAGTGATTGTTGCTGTGCTTGTCAACCACCTCGTCCACTCACCACCTCTCAATAATAACCTCCCGATATTAAATCAAATAAATTTAGAATTCGAGAATTTTTTATTGAATAGATTGAATAAGAAGATTAAATACAATATATTAATTTAATATTTAGTATACTACCCTTTTGCCTTAATAACAACCTTAATTCTTCTAGGCATATCCTCAACCAGCTTTTCAACTAAAGTGTCTAGCATTAACTCCCAACAATGAATAAGAGCTTCCTCTATGAGTTGCTTTACCTGGTCTGCTGATCTAGCATCTGCAGCCAGGTAAGCATAATGCTCATGGTAAAGCTTCTTGAGGTGTACTCAAACATCTTTAATGCGATTGAGATCTGGTGAATATGGGGGCCAATCTTCCAAAACCTCCACCTTATTCTCCTCTAATCATGCTATTGTAAGCCTAGCAGTAAGTATCCTAGCATTATGTTACATAAAGGTTACATAAAGATTAGTCTAATATCCTTTTCCTCCAATTTCTTTAAAAAATCAAGCAAAGAAAAGTCCAAAGTCCTAATATATGCTCTTGCATTCACTCTATCTCCATCTACAACCCTCATGTCATTACAGGTTCCCATCGATCTACCAGTAAAACTGACTCATACTATCTCCTTGATACTACCAGACTTCCTCACTCCCTTCATACACTCTGGTAGCTATTTTTCCTTGGATATTCAGAAGACCCATAAAACTACTGAATTTGCAAATTTCTCAAAACTACATTTATCACTCCTGACTATCTTTCTCCATTGATCAATTGTCCAATCCCTCTACCTAATGTGCCATTCATATCTCTTTATTGCGAGAATAGGTGTTAACCTTAACCTCGCAGCTTTTATATGCTTATGGATGTCATATTCTGCTAGTCTTTTCATAATCGTCGGGACAGAAGCTTGGAGGGCAAAGCCTTGGCGAAGCTGCTAAAGAGGCATTTCCTGTTACACCTAGAGGCAATAACTACATGACAGGTACCAAGGAAAGATTTTTTAGACTGAACCAGTTCTGGTTGGGGCTAAGACAGACCCTGTTGTTTCATATCATTGGTATGCAGAGGTGAGCATAGAAGCTGGTATTTCTACTCATCTCGATATTCCCACAAAACCTTACCCTACTTCCGTCATTTCACTGGCTCTCCAATGACTTGACTTAGGCCATTCTTTCCATCCTACTAGCTTCTGGTATTGAACTTTGTTCGTTACATTATGAGGCGGCACTGTTGTTGAGGTTTTGTTGTTATCATTCACTTAATTGCATCACCAATGACGACTTTTATCTAAGAACTATACAATTTTAGGTGATTTAAGATTGGTTAGTTAGGGATAAGCCTTACATTGCTCAATTGAATTTTATTCATATGGCTATGAGAGGTTATAGGACTTGGAAGCCTAAGCTTATTATTACTTTGATGATTGGAAGCATAACTAGGCCTAGAGTTATGTAGTTATAATATTAGTAGCATAATATTATTATTATAATATTTAAAAGTTATAGGACTAAGAGATTAAAACTTTGGACAGTTGTATGGGATGTTCCCTGTGGGAAGATAGATTCCAAGGTTGTAATTAAGTTAAAGTGTTCTTTCTGAAAATAAAGATAAATATATATCAACAGTAGAGTTGAAAAAACAAACAAATAAAACTTATTATCATTAAGCTATAGCTTTTCTCAATTAAGGTCTAATATAGAGAGGTAGTTAATTGTCAAAGCAGAGCAGATCTCACTTATAGCATTTGTTACAGGACCCCATTTCCGATGAATAGGGCGTCAAGACCAGGTTATTAACTTTAAGTCAAAAAGAATCATCCAAATCAGATGAAAGGTGAATGAGTTATAGTGCTATGAAGTTAAACAACTTCAAATAGCTCTACCTCCTTCAGTTTTAGACCGATTTGGCTGATTATTTTACTCAGTTAATGAGATTAACAGTGCTTATTTGGTTTCTGCTCCTGAGAAACGGGCCACGTAATGAAGCCTACTTAGATATACTTAAGTAGATATCACATACTACCTGTTACTTTCCATTATGACATATAGACTATCTCTGCTACACCTCCTGTGATTGAAATTTGTTTCCTACTTGGAAAAACCTTAATACTACCATTTTTCTAAATACCTTTTCACATTGAAGTTCTCCTCCAAGTGGGAAATTAGGCCATTACTTTCATTCGCCCCAACTTGTTAAATCTCTTCAAGCTCTCTTACTTTCTCTCTTGCGGTCTACACTCTTGAGGGCTTCATTCCTTCTCTTCCAACATCTTAGGATATTGGTTCTCATAATTACTACAATAAGTTAGCCCAAGCCTTACTGAGTATCAGTATAGTCAGGTTTTGAAAATTTCTCTGCAATAGATGACTGGAGTATACGGTTTGTGGTACATGATTATGATGGATTCTATCTGCCTCTCCCTAGAGTTGTTTTGGTATTTTCAAGACGCCATAGTTAATTTCACTACTCCCTTCTTCTTCTTCCTCTACAGGTGGTATTATTCTGAATATAAACTAATACTATCGCTCTCAAAACAAAGGACTAAATGTTTGACAGGTATGGGTACTCAGTTAAGGATATTGCTTTATGTTTTGTTTTAAGTATTATTTTGATACCTGGTTTATTTTAAGTATTGTTTAATAGTTAGTTTTGTTTTATATATTGTTTTAAGTATCAATTTGATACTTAAGTCATTTCACTAAAGAGTATTAGTCGATGTTCGTGATTATTTCCGTTCATGCTAGACCTGAACATATTTGTGTATTCAAAGATCTCCTGATTTGACCATGGGCAAGGCGAACTTTGACAGATAATATTTCAACGTACTTGGTTGAATGGTTACTTCTTTAAGTTTTCTCAGTACAACCTTAAAGCCTTCTTTTGGTCAGAGATCTTGCCTCCTGTCTAGTAGAGTAGGATACCTGTCAACTATTATACCTGATCCCGAAACGTGATTAGCAGTTAGCAAACAGGTTAAAGAAGGAGAAATATGAGAATATACCTGATGACAGCGGGGACTCAAGGAGGATGCTTAGTTAAGACATGAATATATTTGTGATAGTTGTTTCAGAATTTAGGTCTACTTCTTCTTTCTTCTTGCCTTAGTTTAAATTAACTAGTACTTCTTTATGAATACTACCCTTTCTCTCTATTAGGAATACCGGGATTGGTTACCTAGGAATCACTCTAAGTAGGGTAATCCCACTCGGAATAGGAATGCCTGGTCTCCAACACCTCCCTCAGGCCCACTTACAGGGCCCGCACATTATCATACACATTAATCTCAATTACCTCTTATAGCTATAAGGCCACAGAATTAAATGTGTTAGAATAAATACCGTATACGTCTGTGCCCTGCGACTGGATCCTGTGCACAGGATATATGAGAGGGGACATTCCACTAGGTCTGAGAAGTAGAACAGAGTAAATCCGTCAACTACTCAGAGAGTTGCTAGACTTCAACGATGTAATATCTTTGATATGGGTCATAAGTAATGGGACGTTTTTGGACCAAGTGGTGGTATTGAAGGATAAAGGATCTCAATAAGAAACCAATACATTCACATCTACTGTACTATAATCAGAAGAGCCTAGAACTCTGAGGGACACTACCATAGAAGCCAATGGACTTTATTAGGTATTACAACTAGGTTTCAAAATCCATTATAGCTGCGGGGATGACTCCTAATACTACAATAGTAATTGAAACCCAGTTACGCTGAGCAATCAAGGGTTGCAAACAGAGGGAATATTGGTCATCACGATGGAATAGCTTTCAGCGAATTTGTAGGAAGTTCTTTGGAAGATATCTATAGGTTGGGTAACGAGTTATCAAGATTTGAAGTCAGGTGACCTAGAAAGGTTGCGATTACTATAACCTTTACAGATACAACCTGCAGATAAAACTGACCATGTTATCTATAATGGAGAAAATTGGAGCCAACTCAGTTTAACTTGAGAACTGGGCCATAAGTCTACAGACTCTAATGATCAGATAGCTGCTATTGGGAACAGTTTAGTTCCTAGTTACTTATATCGTAATTGCTAAAGAGGGTATGGTGATTTTCAGGGTCTCCTGGTGTTTGCACCATTTAAAAATACCTGATGTTGCAAGTAATAATCTGAACAAATGTAGTCCGCGAACACTCAGATGGGAAATATAAATATCGAAGAGTCTCCCAAGCTTTAGACATCATCAAACAATGGAGATGAGACCTTAACAATATAATATTGTCTTTATGATTCAATTCTACATTACCTATTTTTACTTCATTCTTTGTAGTCATAAATGAAATAAGTGAGGTTGGAGCTTTCCTAAACTATC